>NW_024723833.1:5708116-5720616 GCF_018991925.1 Homarus americanus | reverse complement strand
TTTGGATGACATTTATTCTCTTAGTTCAGTTTGTGACTAGGATGTATCAAACCAGGTATTGACACATGATCTACTTTCTGGACAAATACTGTAATACACTTTCAGTCCTGTTAATGTTATAGTCTTAGTGTCACAAAGGTTCACCAGTTTTCATTATTTGTGATTATATTTAATAGCTACAACAAGCCTTTTGTAGAGGAGATAATGTAATGCACTACTATAACATTTATGACTGGAAAGAATCCTCTACCATATACAACTATGAGGAAATTCTGTTTTAAACACTACACACATTATTACTAGACATAAACTCAATATCAGCCATCAATCCACTATTTCCATTTCTTCTTTGTCAACTTCCTCAGTGAGCAGCATCAACTTTGCAGCTAAAGCAGAACTGAAACTCTCACGGTACAAGGGACTAATATTGTCGAGCAGTGCATATGGAGTCTCAAAGTATTCCTCTGATGACTGGGAGTTGTCGTCGTACTTGCTGCCCACGATTCTAGGGGAAGAGATACACAGAATTATGCTTCCCGATCGTAAATAAAATCCTTGATAACATTGAGTAGCATTATTCAGTGTTATGCAAAATGAAGTGTCATGTTTTTCCAATATAATTTATATAAAGTAAAACACAAAAAAAAAAAAAGCTTGTAAGAATTGTGAGGAAAACTCTTTATATAAAGAAAGGAGGAGTGCTTGTGTACCATCATGTTTATCGGCAAGCCCCCATTAACCCATGTACAGGCCTGCAGGCATGGGGCTGAAGCTGGCTTTGGCTTCTAGAAGCTATGCTTTTTGGGCATGGTTTTGGATTTGAAACCTTCTAAAGGTTTCAGTTTCGAAGCAGAGGCATAGCACTGGATTCGGATTTTCATCTTTGTACAGACACACTGACTATATTATATACAGTAATTGTATTTAGATTGCATTAAATAAATACAGTACCGGGTATATCAAATTAGTGGCAGATCAAAGGTGGCGCAATTTGACCTGACTTGACAGGTTAGTGACCAGTGCCAACACGAGAACATACTGTTACAAGTCAATCAGGTAGTTTATGTTACGTAATACTGTACATTACAAGCTTATGGTGATGTAATACAATACGTACTGTACAAGCTTGCAGTCATTGTCGGATTTAGACCTGTGGAGGCCCATGGGTAGCCTCTTTGTGGAGGCCCCCCCTCATTATAATTACCCAAGAGGGTGGGGTGGCGAGTGAAGCGAGCCTAAACATCTGGGAGTTCCGGGGGGCGCTGTAAGCCCCCCGGGAAAATTTTGAAATTTGAACACTTCTATGGAGAATTTTGAAGTCATATGCAGTTATATTGAGGAAATTAGAACACAGCGCCCTGATGGCATTCGTAATGGAAGTGATAATGAAAAAAAAATATATATTTTTTTTAATCTCAATTTCGTTATTCCATGTAGTTTATTTTTAATCAATATATGTTTGTGGAATTCTAAATATATTATTAGCAACACAAACAATAGCATTCATTAAAAATATACGGTTCATAGGAAAACCAGGTATTCATGAATTTCAAGGAGTAGCTAGCCTAATTTCTATCACGCTTCTTGCTGAACGTAGTTTTACGTGATGGAATAGATAAACATGAATTTTAAAGAATGAAAATAAAAATAATCCAAATGAATTATCAAATAAATAAAATATTGAAATATGTGGAGGCCCCCAGATTGCGGAGGCCCCTGGGCAGCTGCCCACTCCTGAATCCAGCCCTGCTTGCAGTGTGAGAGATGCTTCAAGTGTTTGTGTCTTTTTGAAAAAAATATTGTTTAATTGTGTGCATTTAGGTTCTGTGTATAGCATATAAGTGTATAATATGTGTGTGTGTGTGTGAATTGCTTTTAGTATTTCCTCAGTTTGAGAATCATGTTACAAAACAATTTCATTTTATTTTCTTAGGATTTCTGTTCTTAGATATGTTACTGGACTCTGGCATGAAGTGCCTCTATGCCCAGATCTCCACTCCCAGGCTGGTATATTTGTATGGCATTACTGGCCTTACAGTACAGTTCACTGTCGGCTGGTTCTTCCAAAGTTTATCTCGGTAGTATGAAATGTAATTCTTATCATCGGTTAAATACCTGTATGTCTGATTTCTATGTCTTTAATCTAATCTGTTTTTACTTACTAAAAACTTTAAGTTATAGAATTAAAATACAGTATAGTGGGGGATAGCTCCATCAAGTTGAAAAAAGTACTGGACTTTGTTACTTAAGTGAAATTTTTGTTACATTAGCAAAATGTTACTCAAGTAAAGTACCCAAAGTTCAATGTACTCAAGTAAAGTAACAAATTATCTCATTCAAAAAGTACTCAAGTACTGAAAGTAAAAAGTAACAACAAAATTATTGTCTCAAATATTAAAATAAATCCATAGTAAATTATAAAAAAAAATAGTTAGCTTAAGATAAAAATAAAAGACAAAGCATTACACATGTTTATTTGCAAATCTTTCAATTGAGATTAATCAATAAACGATTTTCAAAATTATGGCTGTCCAATCAGGATCTTTTAGGTCTAAATATAAGCCCAGCATGACCTACCGAAAGACAATACATTCAGCCGCTTTTCTACCTACAATCCATCGCAAGGATAGTGAACGGGCTGAAAATATATCCATTCAACACTATGATCACTTTCTTCCTTATCCACATGTTGTCTCTGCTCACATTAGGTCAGGAACAAACTTATCTGGCAAGTACCTGAGGCAGGGGTGACCCACACTTCTCTTCCCATAAGCTCTGTAACTGTCCCAACGCTAGCACCCTTGACTGTCCCACTGTCAGGAACCTACTACAGTACTATAGGACGAGTCACTAACCATTATATGTCACCACCTACTCATTCATAATAATTCAGATTTAATTCTTGTATGCTATTCAAGCTTTGGTGGGTGCTAACTCCCATTGTCCTTAAATCATATCAATATTGTCTCCATATCACAAGACATAACTTGTCCAGTGAGACACGGGTACCAATGTATTAGTGTCTAACCATATGGTCTTGTGACTAGGCTTGTACAGGTATATACAAAGAGCAACTGACGTCTAACAGAAAGACCAAGTCCCTGAAAGAAAGGTGGGGGATAAGAGAGGGGATTCAATGGGGGAGAGGGTATAAGAGGGTAGGTCAAGATGCTAATGGACACAAGAAGATCAAAGGGAAAGTTTGCTGTCATGGCCACTGCCACCTGACCTGACGTCACCTCACGAGACCTCTAGGTATGTGACAGCATGGTGTTTTCCCACACCCACAATGTACCCCTCATGGCTCCACCCACACAACTCTTTTACTATGGCTAATAATTAATCATTAATAATATTATTAGTTTGCATGTAATGAGTAATGAGTTTTTTAATTGTATTGGAGTAAAAGTGTTAGAAGACCATACTAAGTAAAAGTACAAAAAAATTGAGTACTGTACTGTACTTTTTAAAAAGTAAATACCCAAAAATTTTATTTGAATACAGTACTCAAGTAAATTTATTTAGTTACTTTACAAATCTGATGAGGCTGTATAAAAAGGACTGCCAGTTCCATCAACATTTAATAAGAAAGTGTGAAAAAACATACCCTCCCAGTTGATCCACTGAAAGATTAGCACAAAGATGCCTAGAGGAGGCCTGTACAGCTGGAATGGGCACATATGATGTAACAGTTGATGCACAGAATCTCTATAGGTTGCTTATGATTCAATATGCTAGTGAACTAATAGCAGTGTATTTTAGTGATTATGAAACCTAGCTGGTTTTCAAAGTAACTACCAGGATAGTAGTTTGAACCAAGTCAACCAAGGTTCAATGGACAAAGAGCTACTATGTACAATTACAGTGATCCCCAAATAATATAACTACTGTACTTAGTAGTATTAATGCTGTTTAAACCACCTGAATCCTGAAGCGGTGAGCTCGATACAATAGGTGTTATCTTCTTTGGTGGTGAGATTGAAGTAAATGGTGGTGTTGGAGGATGGGAGGGATGATATATGAATCTGGGAGACACAGTCCTTCACATCCTGGATGACAGCAACAGCTTCAACATGCCACTCTTCTTGGTCATGCACACGTTCTTCCTGGTCGTCCATACTTCGACCTTCATGCTAGTGGGACACATACAGTACAAGAGGTGTATCATCCAACAATACAAAAATTATTTGTTGCATACCAATCTAAAGTAATTATGGCCTTGATATACAGTATACTGTCCTGACTGTACAAATCTGTTTTATTTTTTCTACCTTCTCAAAATCATTATTATTATTTTGTTTCCTATCTGCAAGTTTCTCTAAACATATCTAAACCACACAAAATTCTGTGTAACTAATACAATATACTCAAACACATACAACACAAAGAAAATTGTTATATGAAAATTCTTTAACATCTCAGAACCATCCTAGGTTAATATTTGTTTTTATCCCAATAGGTATTTCAACCTTTGCCCTCCTGGATAGGTATATGGCAACAGTTAGGTGAGATTAGGGTGTTAGGTTAGGTATATGGGATAAAAACGAATGGTGAATTTTTCTTTATGCACCGGTGTTTCTCTCGTTGTTATTAATATGTATTTCGTAATGTTTTGACAATTGTAAACCTTTTCTTCTATGATATTTCAGCCGGAAATTAAGGATAACCGAGATATTAATTTTTCAATACAGTATTATTAAATTCGCTCAGTCACAAGCTTCGCCATGTCTTCGTCTCTGTGAGGAGATGTTATCTGCACAGCACGCATGCACAATATTGACTAACGTCATCCAGTCGTGACCAATGATGTATCAATGTCATCACACAAATTCTTTCGACTTATCACATTTGATTTTTTCAAGGGAAGCAGCCTGGGTAATTTCATTGACCAGTCTCACAATGGCTGTGGTGGAGGTTGGTTGTCATTTGTGCTTCTACGATTATTTTGTTTATTGCCGAGTTTTATAAGAAAGACAATCATTCTATCCAATTCTTACATATCCCTGGTCATCCCACTTCTAACTATGGTATTGTACTTTCGTACATGGCGCCCCAAAAGTTAGGTTAGGTTTTGTGAGGTTAGATGATTCGTTTCGTTTTCTCCCCCACCCAAAAAACACGATTTCCAAGGCTCTTCCCCCATTATTGTTTTGGGGGGGGGATCTCAAAACTAGTGATTTCCAGCAGAAATGTATCAAATTCGTTCAAAACTCATAAAATATCATAGGAAAAAATATCCAAACAAAGATCGGTGCATAAGAAAAAAATGACCAAACGAATTTTTACAAATTACTGTCACAATAAGACTAACAGTCACTTCTTGTTGTAGCAGTCTTACTCGGATATTAAAGGCAGTACTATATCAATAAGTCATTACGTTACAGCTTAGCGGTCATGAGACCTATTGGCAACACTCTTTAGTCACTGATACAATTAGTTATACTTCCATTCAACACATATGTTACATCATTACGTTACTATCAGTCATAATACGACAGCCCACTACACTAGACTGTTGACGTCTGTTAATTATACTTTACTAATGGTGAGCCAAGATATCTCATGCTATTTAAATTCATGGGGTTGCTCGCTGGTAGTTAATGTTAATATACTCACATGCTCTACGGTTACGGCAGAGGTAAGAAAGACGTACTACTAATATAAATTAGACAAGGTAAGGTATTCTTTGGGCGACTGTGATGATGGTGGATTCTGCTTCTGCTAGTCCTCGTAATGGCAGGCGCGGGGCTATGCTATAATTGCTCACACGGGAAAAACATAAGGAACAGGCTCAGCTATTTTTAGGATATATGTCGTACTTATGTATGCATTAAATTTTAATATAAAATGTCATATTTTTTCATGCATATAAAGATTAACAATGCATTCAACACATCGAATGGTCCATATATACTGTATCTTTATCCTCTTCGACACTGATCGGCTCGTTACACACTTGAATATTGCATAATATTTATACACGAGAGTGGAAGCATAAAACATTGATTGTAAATCTGAAACTGCATGCATAAGTTAGACATCCATAAGTCATGAATATTAAGGTATAATTATTTTTTTTATTTGTTGGTTCAGTTATATCTTTCATAACCCTTTATTGTTAATGGACTAGTGTGATTACTAAGCTTATTAAGTAATTAAAGACCTTAGTTGTTAAAACCTAGTAATAGCCTTAAACGTTAAATTCAAATCTAATTTCGCATTGGTGATTAGCCCAGCGCCCGTGTAAACTATTCCACCAGCTGACTTCACTGACTCTGACTCATCTTACCTCTTTTCCTACAGTAGGATTCTTATATCATAGTATTAGACTTATACCATAAATATCGTAGTAATTTATATTATACATTATGTAATATTAAATACATACATCTTTATCAATACTGTAGTAAATACTTAGTTTACTTTATCTTCTTAGCCACTGGAGCTACTCAAAATAGGGGCTATTAGCCCTTGACAAGAGAAAAAAATATTTTCAATGTCGATGAGTTCTGTTACCTGGGTGACATGACCAGTGTTCAGATACATTCAGGAGCCAGTACCTGCCCAGAAGTTTGCCAACAGTGTGTAACAAACATGACCGGCTAACGAGCCGAACAGTCGCGAAGAGGATAAAAGTAAAATTAATAGATATTCCTTGCTTCTAGCCGCCTTCCTTCGGCATGGCTACTCTAGTTTGGGTGGCCACTATAAACTATAGGTTATAAGGTAGGTAAATATGTATATTTATTAATAGAAACGAGACTTGTATGCACTCCATAAATAAAATATATAACAATATCTAACAACTGTATATCAAATATAGAAACAAACTATACTATATGAATGTTATGCGATATTAGTATTGATACTGAAATTTTATTAAGCCGTTCTGTGGTGAAGAGGATAAAAGTAAGTAAAAGGGATAATATTAACAATATTGACATGCTGAACGAATGAACTTGCAGGACATGTTTACTGAACTAGGTACTGCAATGTAATTTATTGTACATGTGATGAATTCCTTAATATCAAAATAACCAAAATAATAATCAATAAGTACAGTATCTATCATTATCAGTTTCATCACCATTCCTGTCAACTTCGAGAGATATAAACAAACGCAGGACCCAGACGGCCTGCAACGAAGCTTGTGATTGGCGCAAAATAACGTGAACTTAATCTGTAACCTCATTGGCTGGTTGTTCCATAATTAAGGTGAAGACATAACAGGTGGTAGCAGTTTAAATAATGCTGTCACGATGGATCACCACATTTCTTAATAGGTAAGAAAGACTATTTCATTCCCATTGCATTTTAATATCTTGTTACGTAAGCACTGTACAGTACAGTATAGTTATAGCGGAGAAATAGGAGATGTCCAATGTGAATATCGTTTAATGTCAACTGTAGCTACAATATTTGGATAGAACTTTTATTTTAAATTGGTCACAAATTTACATTGGTTCTTCATACTGTACTCATCAATGGTAAGTAGTATGATACAAGCCATTTACTTTGAGGTCTTGTAAGAACAAGTTGGGTCGGTGTGTTGTGACGGCACCGAGTGTGAGCTCTCAAGACCGGACTTGACCAACACAGGCGTAGGTATAGGTAGATACTTCCAGGAGCCAGTACATACTCAGTGCTTGCCAACAGTGTGTAACAGAGTTAGGTAAATTTTTACTTTAGGACATAAGTCCCTAGGGGTTGACCAATATGTTTTTCCAGTGTATTTTGGTGTATTTTAAACGAATCTGCCCTTCATTTTTGTCGGAAATTGCTCGTTTTTGCCCCCTCCTAAAAAAAAAAATTGGGGAGAGCCTGGGAAATTTGGGTTTTTGGGTGGGGGAGAAAACGAGTCATCGAACCTAACGTAACCCCAAGCTGGGGGCTCTGCCCCTGGATCCCCGGTAGACCTAGCTGAAACCTAACCTAAATGTTTCTATAGTTTAAAACTTTAGGGCGCGCTATGTCCTAAAGTAAAATAATACCAATTTCAAATCCATACCCAGGCTGTTTTGAAAAATTCAAATGTGATTGGTAAAAAAAATCACTGGATGATATCAATGCATCATTGGTCATGACTGGATGACGTCAATCAATATTGCGCTTGCGTGATGCAAATTAACTCGGTTTCATGCCGATAACATCACACAGACGAAGAGTAAAAAGTACATAAAATAAATTAGATTCAATTGTGTCGCTGTTATCCATTTACGAATGGTATAAATGGGGGTTCAAAATGCCCAGAATTGGGAGATCTAAGTGTTTCAGTAGTTTATAACTTTTGGACATGCTATGCTCTAAAGTAAAATATTACCCAGATATGTGACCGACCACCAAAGCAGCTAACGAGTCGATCAGTGGCAAAGAGGATAAAAGTAAAAAAAGTGAACGTAGTGGATATTTTGCCATAACCGGTTAAGTTCCTGTTAATGCTATTTGGAAAAAATTTTCTTTTAGGTCATCCACCTATTTGAAATGTGTTCAAAATGCATCAAAAACCACAGGAAAAACATAATTTCAACCTAACCTAACATAACCCAACCTAACTTAACCTAATTTAATCTAACCCAACTCAACCTAACTTAATCTAACCTAAACTTAAAATCCTAAAATTTGCTGGATGAACGAAACAGTACCCGCTATTTTACCGTAAATGCACTCTGATTGGTTAAGTACTTTCTGTTTAATATGACAGGGGGTCCACCCTCCAGCTAGGAAGTTCGGTAAGGTTCTATTAGGATCTCTTGTCGTCTCTTTTTATACCTGTAATAAAAAGAACATCTGTGAAAAAATTAACAAAATTGAACAACTCTTAGTTAGGTACTGTATGTTTATAGCTACACAATGATAGACTCACGACAAAATAAATGCTAAATGCCACCAGAGTCACGGTCACATATCGTTCTAGCCAATCGGAGTGGACTCATGGTAAAATGGCATTAGTAGGAACTTAGCCGGTCACGGCAAAATATCCATTGCCAAAACTAAAAGTAATAGATGAATGGAACTATTGAACTACAAATGTGACAAGTACGTTTCATTGATAATTCCGACTACAATAGTTGGTAAATTTTTTACTTTCGATCAATATGGGATCTGAGGAATATTAGGTAATCCTGGAGCAGGTGGGTAACACCAGAACCTGTTGTTTGATTTAAAAAAAAATTTCCACAGAGGTTTTTTGGATGTTAGTACAGTATACAGTATAATAAAACGACAGAACGTAATAGAACCTTCCTAACCATCTACGGTATTTTTTATAATTTTATTAATTTTTATTAATTATTATTTTTATTGTTGTATTATATTTTAATTTATTTTTTATTATGTTTTTAATAATTTTATTATTATTATTATTATTATTATTATTATTATTATTATTATTATTATTATTATATTTTTGCCCCGAGGCCCTGACGTCAGTCATTGACCTGTACCTTGGTGGGCAAATCCCTTCCCAAAAAAAAGAAAAAAGAAACCTACAGTACCTAACTTTACCTAACTTCCTAACTGAGGATCTGCACCCTAGACCCCATGCCATATTAAACAGAAAGTACTTATTTTAATATCTGGTACCATTGAAAGCAAACAGAGCAGACAACGGCATATTTTTCAAAGGAATATTTATGGTAAATAATTAATTTCTTCTCTTACAAAGCACGTAGAGACAAAATTTAGGTGTTATATAATCAGCTTTCACCATGTTTTACCCTGCAATTTCCTCATCCGTATCATTTTTATTACTTACTATCACCCAAAGAACGTCTGTGGAGAAAATGAACAAAATCGAACTACTACTCCTGGTGTTAGTCATCTGCTCCACCTTCACCATTTTTTAATCTTACTTTTTCTCGGGCAGTATTTCATGGTTAATACAGTGGTAATAATAAAAATGTGGGGAGTGCATATTATTGAGTTATGACCCAGCCCACCAAATCAGAGGAAAAATGGGAAATTTAAAACAAAAATAAAAGAGCCTAACATTACCTTATCTAGTCATTGTACTGTATTTGCTTACTGGGTAATTATTCTGCAAACACTGGCATACGATTTAGGCATGCAATCTGACACCGGTAAATAATTTAGACTCCTTTGCTGAGTGTTTGTGGAAAATTAGCCTTAGTTCATTTTCACCGCAGCATTATAGTAGCAGAGCTGGAAACTGTCAATGTGTGAGGAAGTTATTGAAAAACTAAAAGTGTCCAGAATACCTGTGACAAGGATATGGACAGTGTCTGGTTAAGGTTAAGGGTAATGTTGAAGTACAGTACAGTACTGTATAGTGAAGCTCCAACTTATTATAACAAGTGTTAAATGGAAGCAGTGGTCTACTTGCCACTTTTTCCTTGCTACCTCACTGGATACACTGTACTGTACATTCTGGACATTAAAAATCATATATACAGTGGGGTATGCTATAACTAACGGATCCTACTACGAATATTCCTAGAACGAACGGCTTTACCTATAAAATTGATAATGCTATAACGAACGAAACTCCTACAACGAACATTATATAATTTTTTTATTTTTTTTTACTAATTTATTGTTTCTGTGTTACAAGTATTAATGATATTCTTTATTTCAAGGGTTTAGATGCATATTTATGCACTTTTTTACAATTTAATATTATATTTTTCAGTGTTAAGTGGTTGTATTTGGGGGCCTGGAACGGATTAATCCTATAACGAACGAATGCTATAACGAACAAGGTTCTAGAACCAATTAGAGTCGTTATAGCATACCCCACTGTACTGTGCTGTATCAGCATTATAGGAGCATTCTAGACATGTACTGTGTATCACTCTAGTTCTTTAATGTCAATAAATTTTAATCAAAAGTTATTGGTTTGTGGGTTTTCAATGATGATTGTAACCGCCCATTGAGCGACTGTGGGATAATGAGACCCTTACAGTACACATAGGACTCGTTTGTTCTTTATTCGGTCATAATCTGCAGAGTACAAATTACATATGTTACGATGAGATAATTAATTCAATCGTATGTTCCATCACTAATAACGACTACATGTAATATATTTGTGTAGAGTAGGGTGTTAAACAATATAAAACTTACGTGTTTCGGGTCTAATGTAGGACTTATTAACTCCCTGACTTGATGGCTCACTGGACGGCTAGAGACTAGTCGAGCTAGTCAGCCGGAGGCGAGGGCCATCTGTTTCACACTTAACACCTCAGCAAAGCTCGTTGTCAACTCTCTCTCTCTCTCTTTTTTCTAGTTAATTCTACTGTGGCAGTAACAATGATGATTCCATTTTTTTTGCTCTGTGTTATCCATTGAATTACCAGTATACTGTAAGCTTAACATACTGTACTGTAGAATGTTTTATCTTTATTGAGAAATTTTGTCTGTACTATAATTTAAAGTAAAATTCCTAAGAAATACATAACATACTTTGTGGACAGTACAGTACTCATGTCAGATTTAGAAAATAAAATGAACAATTACAGTACAGTATAAACATGGTTCACAGTAAATAAGGTGATACAGAACCATACCGGTACTCTAAATGTGAAAAAATACCCCCCTGTACAGTACTGTATAATTTTTAAGGATAATTGCAACAAAACTGTGTTTATATATATACAGTATATATACACACACACGCAGTGATCCCTCGGTTAACGAGATTTCGGTTAACGATTTACCTTCCATAAGATTCTTAACTTCAGTTAAAGAGCAATCCCTCGATTAACGAGTTTTTTACAAGCCGACCTCAACATGTTTTTGCTTGCATTTGGCGGTCCACCAGCTGTAGTATTAGTCCGCCAATACAGTAATTTGTTTTAGGGCTTAAATTCCTTACTATTTTAGTAAATATCAAGAAGTTTATACTATTCAATAATTTTAAAAGTTTAATATTAAAATTTTTTAGTCATTTTAACAATTATTGAACATAATTGAAGGTAAAGAAACTGGTTTCTGGCGTGCCATCCAGCCTGTTAACACACAAAAAGGCGTTAGTCTCTCTCTCTTTTCAGTGGAGGTAACATATTGCTTGACTCTCTTCAACTAAACGCTTTTTTCTGTGTTTCCAACCAAATTATTGGTCATTTTGAAATTTATTTTACGTCTTGACAATATATAATGCAGTACAGTGTTAACTTAAAGAAAATAATCTTGAATTAAACCAAGAGAACTAAAATTTTATGGGTGAAATAGCACCATGGGGTGACTTCTCTTCCACCCCAATGCCTTCTCTTCTCCCTTCTCCTCCACCCCCATTCTAATTCCCATCATCATCATCATCCAGGAGCCTTCTACATATACACCTCAAAGTAAGTGTACTTTTCTATCTTTTTTGTTGAATTTAGGCAATTTTCGGTGAGCTGGAACCAATTACCCAAAAACCCATTGAACATTTTCGTTAACGAGCAACCTGCTGGAACGTGATTGTGCCGCAACCGAGGACTGTATGTATATATATATATATATATATATATATATATATATATATATATATATATATATAT
>NW_024723833.1:5653116-5705616 GCF_018991925.1 Homarus americanus | reverse complement strand
GCAGGTAGAGGGGAAGAGTGGCAGGCAGGGATGTAGGGAGGCAGGGGGAAGGCAGGCAGGCAGAGAGTTAGGTAAGGGGAGGGAGACAGGCGGAGGTAGGAAGGAAGGTAGTCAGGGGAGCAGGCAGGCAGGTATGTAAGATAGCATGTAGGGAGGGAGTTGGTGGGTAGGGAGGCAGGGAGGGATTTATGCAGGCAGGGATTTATGCAGGCATGGAAGGAGGGAGGCAGGTAGGCATTTTTTTTAGGCAGATCGCGAGGATAGCATGCGGGGAGGGAAGGGAGGAGGGTGTCAGGGGTGAGGAGGTGGCAGGGTGAGGGAGGAGTGAGGGAGGATGGCAAGGAGTGAGAGAGGGTGGCAAGGAGTGAGGGTGGCAGGGAGTGAGAGGGTGGCAAGGAGTGAGGGAGGGTGGCAGGAAGTGAGGGAGGGTGGAGTGGGGGGCTGGCAGGGAGTGAGAGAGGGTTGCAGGGTGGGGAGAGGGAGCGAAGGAGGATGGCAAGGAGTTGGGGAGGGTGGCAGGGGAGTGAGGGGTGTAGCAGGAGTGAAGGAGGATGGCAAGGAGTTGGGGGAGGGTGGCAGGGAGTTGGGGAGGGTGGCAGGGAGTTGGGAGGGTTGCAGGGAGAGAGGGAGGGTTGCAGGGAGAGGGGAGGGAGGTAGGTAGGTAAGGAAGGAAGGAGGGAGGTAGCCACCCACCGAGTTGGTCATTCATTGATCAGTGTGTGTGTGGCGAGTGTGTATCGTGGTGGTGGTCTCCTCATAATACTGCTGCTGTTTGGTCCAGCTGTCCCACACGCACACCCGTAAGCTGCTACCCTCGCTATCCTTATTTTTGTTCTTGATCTTCCTTTAGGATTTTTGTGAGGACTTGTCTACCTCCTGTGTGTGCGTGTGTTTGTTTATAAAGCCCCGCACTACTGCCCAACACGAATCCCCGTAAGTTCTTATTTTCTCTTGTCAATTCTACAATGTCATAGTCTTTCTATTCCCCCTCTTTAGGATACTCCTACCACATCCTACTTTTCACCTCATATATGTATACCGTGTACCTGTTCTTCGCTGTGATCTGTGCGTCTTTCAGTCTTACACACACACACACACACACATACTCGAAGGATAAGTTTGCCGTGTAGGTTGTCTCGTTACTGGTGTGTATACAAGATCTTATCTTACACACACACGCACATACTGTAGGTTTGTTTTCTGTTTACGTTTAGGTATGTATGAGTACATGACCTTTTCCTACGCACATGCACTCAAACTAAATTTGTTTTGTGTGCGTTTAGTTGGTATGTGCGTGTGTGTACTGTACATGATCAAGTCCTTCACACACGCACACACACGTCTGGGACATGGAGTCAGCGGATCACTGGAGATGTGAGCTGAAATTTTAATGATCAAGGTTTTTTTATTATGTGTGTGTGTCAGTCAACGTTCCCTCCTATGAGTTCGCTGGTAAGACAAGAGGACAAATATTCTCGCCTACACCTACACCAAGAGTAGGGTTACCGATGCTGCCATTATCCATGAACTAAGTTGGGCTGGCCGTGTTATCCACAAAGCTGCCACTCTACAATCATCTGAAGAATGCCAAACGTAACGCTGGCGGACAACGGTAAAAGTTAAGAATAAGACAAACCTGAAAAAGTATCAATCGACCCCTTCTCCTGGGAGACGATCACTCCACACGAGAAGGTATTAATACTTTAGAGGTAGCTGGACTGAATACTGAGGCGGACAAGCCCTATCGCTGGAAAGACGCTGCCGCCATCCCTCCACACCTTCAGCATCTGCGGATAACTCTGTCGGGCCCGTATCAGCCTCCCAAGACACCTTGGAGCTCACCAAGGAAAGTAACATCACTAATAACTCGTATCATTCTGTCATCACTGGATGATCGTCATACTCCAACTCCGAGTGACAGCAAAGTAGCAGCAGTAGTAGTAGTGGTGTGTGTGTGTGTTGTATTGGTTATATTATGTCAAGTTGCGTAACTGTGACTGGTAATATTGAAGGCTTCTTGTTACTCCAGCTTGACGGGGTCGCGTGAGAGAGGCGGTCACTGGCGTCTCGATATATCTACGTGTGTGTGTGTGTGAGTAACATAATTTGAGAACGGCAAGAGCTTCAGTGTTCACCATGACAATTCCTTGGGTTGCTGTGACTGAGGTCAAAGGTCAAGGTCATATCTGTGAAAGAGGTCTCACTGGGTGTAATTTGCCCCCTCCCCACCTTTCGAGTGCAGTTTAGTTGATCATATCTTTAATTGCTTCAACCCTGCTAGACTACCAGGGCATGGCAAATCGTTGAGGTGGTATGAACAATAGTACAGGATACAGTAGTGAATGGTACAAAAAAGTAAGGCAGTTGGTGTTAGAGCAGTGCATGGTGCCACACAGTAGGTTATAATGGCACGGGCTACAGGCGTGATGGTGTCAGGTAGTACGTGGCTGTGTACACTTGACGTATGTACTGTATTGCTTAGTGCAGGAGGAGGAGGGGGGGAGGTAAAGGTAGTGGCTAGGATCGAAGCTCCCCTTTGAATTATTTAACTGTACTTAACCATCACCATTACTATCACCACCGTTTTTCTCTCTCTCTCACGCTTAACCTTGCTCTCTCTCTCTCACATACACTCACACAAGCTCTCACCATCTCTCGCCGTCATTTAGTCACACACCCCTTACATTTGCCCCCCCCCGACACAGCTACCTCACCTGTCGCCTGCTAATTTCGCGTACTTTATTTTAGTAATGACCAACAGTGGACGGTCCAGGTGAGAGAGTGTCCCTCCTGCTTTCTCATTACACGGGTCTGGTGCCGCCCTCACCCTGCACTTACCCACTCTGGCCAGTTGAGTCACATGGACAAGCACACATTACCTCCCGCCTGCACATTTAATCTTGTTTACGCGAAGTCATTTTCTAAACATCGCGTGGTTAGGGGTGTCCTGAATGGTCGTCCAAGTGAATTAGATTTATTTATTTTATTCTATTTTTATTTTTTTATATTTTTTTATAGAGGTTAGAGCTAGCTTAACACACTTAGCCACTTACAAGGAACATACATACATCCCGACGGAAATTTTGTGTAATCTTGTTTATATTAAGTCATTGGTAACATACTTTTAGAGAGAACTGTTCGGTGTTGTGGCGCCCCCAAAATTGGTGACTTATTGGTGTCACAGCTATCACCCTACACATACACCCACCTAAACGAGTTGATTTCCCTGGACATAAACATTACCATCTGACACACACACACACACTGCACTTATTCGTGCGTACTATATGACTATCTCAAGTTCGGTTGCGGGAAACAAATGGTATCCTTATTCTTTCTCTTACCTTATCTTCACTGAGCTCTTGATGATGATGGAGAGGAAAATCCTTCGTCTCGGAGCCACCAGCCAACACCATTCTACAGAAGAGGGAGGGGGCGAGGGGCAGGAAGCGGGGTCAATCATAAATCACCGCATTAAGGAAAAAGAAAAAAATAACCCATGTGAAAGACAGCCATCATATTTAATCGTGTTGATGGGTGAGGTTAAGTTAGGGTTGGGTTTTATATTAAAGATTAAGTTAGTGTTGGTAAGCTGAGGTAGGTTAGGTTAGATTAAAGATTAAGTTAGGGTTGCCTAGCTTAGGATAAGGTTAACGTTATGGTAGGTTAGGTTAAGGTTTACGTTAGATTAAAGATTAAGTTAGGGTTGGTTAGCTTAGGTTTAGGTTAACTTTAAGTTAGGTTTACGTTAGATTAAAGATTAAGTTAGTTTTGGTTAAGGTTAACTTTAAGTTAGGTTAGATTAAGGTTTACGTTAGGTTAAGGTTTAAGTTAGTTTAGATTAAGATTTAAGTTTAGTTAAGGTTTACGTAAGGATAGGTTTCGTTAGATTAAGCTTTACGTTGGGTTAAGGGTTATCGGTAATGTTAGGTTGACTCGTATTATTCCCCCTTCAACACAGTTATCGGTCCCGTTCAGCTGCTTCGCATTATTCCCAGTTCTCTCATGTCCCTTTTAAGTCACACCTTTCTTATTCATTGTCTCCGCCCATCCACTTCTTCCCTCAACTAGCATGTCCATTGCTCCTTTCATCAGTACACGCCCCAGCCTTCCCAGTGTTGACTCGCTCTCGCTTGCTCCGTAATCATCTTCACCGTCAGCTGGTTCCTCATGTGGCGTTGCCTTGTCCTATCCCCAAGCAGTGTTGAATAGTAGATCCTTCCTTCCCCATCGACTGAGGAAATAGCCCCAGCAACTAGTAAATAGTCCCTGGAACTAGTAAATAGCCCAGCAACCAGTAAATAGCCCCATCAACTAGTAAGCATTCCATTAAATATTTCCTTAGTTAAGTTACCCAGCTACCTAACCTCCCTACCAAATTTAAGTTCTATTTTCAAAACGTGGAATTGTATAACGGGCACACACGCACATAATGTATGTACTGTATGTACTTATTATTATTATGTATGTATGTAATTATTATTATTATAATGATAATAATAATAATAATAATATTATTATTATTATTATTATTATTATTATTATTATTATGGTATAGTGGGCAGGTCAGATCAATCACTGTCATTATTATGTTTTAACTAAATGTCTGGAGTCTTCGTCCAGACTCTCTCTCGGAACTGCAGCCGAATAATTAATTGAATTGCCTCATGTTTTAGGTGCTTCAAATACCAGCGTTATTAAGCATCGTTCACTAGGTCATATATATATATATATATATATATATATATATATATATATATATATATATATATATATATATATATATATATCATGTAAATCACAATGAAAACGTGGATAAGATAAATCTTGATAAAATCATGTTTTTAAGGTCAACCTGTATATTTAAGCCTCTCTCTGTCCATGTAATCCAGTTGCTCTGAAGATGTCTTGAATAAAGACGAAAGCTAAGGTAATTCCGTTGTTTCCATTTTCCCGTGTGATTTTATCATATATATATATATATATATATATATATATATATATATATATATATATATATATATATATATATATATATATATATATATATATATATTTTCACTGGGGAAACGTTTAGGAATTCCTGTCGACCCCGAACATCAAAGACTTGAGAAACAATGGCGATGGGATGAAGATGTTTTATGGCCGACATTTAAAACAATCTCTATCCATCGTCAGAATAATAGAGATAAAATGGAAAATATTGAACAACTTTTAATAATTACGATGTGTAGTGAGCGTTGGTGGTGACAATGAACGTTGGTGGTGACAGTGAACGTGTGGTGGTAACAGGAATCATCATATATTCTCAATAATTGGCGGTTTAGTAATTAAGGGGGAATGGTTCTTGGCATTTAGTGTGTCCGTATGTTTGAGTTATATGCTCTGTTGAAGCTCTTGGGTTTGACGTATACACACACACCACTGAAAGTTCATGAGTAACAGTGGATAGTTAGTGCATGTATCGTGTAAGGTAATCTGGGCGCTAGAAAAGGTAGGAATATGCCAGTGTCCAGCTTAAGTTACGTGCTACCTGATCAAACTCAAGTTCCGTGCTACCTGACCCACTCAAGTTACGTGCTACCTGTCTCACTCAAGTTACGTGCTACCTGACCCACTCAAGTTACGTGCTACCTGACCCACTCAAGTTACGTGCTACCTGACCCGTGCTACCTGACCCACTCAGTTACGTGCTACCTGACCCACTCAAGTTACGTGCTACCTGACCCACTCAAGTTACGTGCTACCTGACCCACTCAAGTTACGTGCTACCTGTTACGTGCTACCTGACCCACTCAAGTTACGTGCTACCTGACCCACTCAAGTTACGTGCTACCTGACCCACTCAAGTTACGTGCTACCTGACCCACTCAAGTTACGTGCTACCTGACCCACTCAAGTTACGTGCTACCTGACCCACTCAAGTTACGTGCTACCTGTCTCTCAAGTTACGTGCTACCTGACCCACTCAAGTTACGTGCTACCTGTCTCACTCAAGTTACGTGCTACCTGACCCACTCAAGTTGTGCTACCTGATCTACTCTCCTTATTTGGATCCTGTCACTCACAACGGGCGAGGCTCAGGCAGTGTCTCCAGGTGAAGTTGTTCAGGTATTGTGTTGCGTCACATATGTTTTTGTGGCCATCATTTAGCACGGGCAGCATCTCTATACGTGACTTGGTGACTGACTGAGCGAGGAAAAGTTTGTTGACGTTGAGGTAGCGTTTTAGGGATGGTGTGTATCTGTTCACTACTACAGCTAGCACGTACTTACACATGCAGTCACAGTTATACATACAAAATAGGGAAAAATTAGACTTCAGAGAATTAAATCTCATAAATTTATTAGTATTGAACCCATGATTACGACGTCACATTGTTTATACATCGGCTTGTTGTTTACAAACCCAATCGCCACCAGGAAACACAGCCAGACACTACCAGGTGGTTATCCAGTCGTCTCTCAAATGTCAACACGTTTAGATATCCTTCCTAGCTTGTTACCATCCTCTGGAATTCCACAGATAATATACGGAATTATCAACAAAGGCTTTAATTATTAACCCGTGTCGTGCACGAAGATGTGTGTGTGTGTGTGTGTTACCGGTTAAGCGATATTGTCATGGTTCACCTTCAGCCCACCACATACAGTAATTACATTATAATTATTGGGATGGAACAATAACTAATTAATATCAATCTTTCACTTCCAGCGCATTTAGCATTGGCCGTATGGAATTATAATACAGTATATCATGATTATATATACGAATTTATGTCATGGAACCTAAATTATTGTATTATTGTTATTATTTTTATTTATCCTTAACTTTTGTACTGACACTTGTGTACGCTATCAAATATCCGCCTGTTTAACAAAAGATTATCACGATGGCCGCTTGTAATTAATATAGAATGTTTTTACTTAGAATTAGAAGGCGGTAAGTGAAGGATGACGTGTTAGTAATTTCTAGCTGTAATGGCCGCTTTTCACGAGATAAATGAGGGGAGCGTGGCCCTTAGTTTCCACCAGTCGTTTATTTTGGCGCGCCCCCCACACGCCACCCATCACTGCCCACGCCATCACCTCCTGCCCAACACTGCACTCCAATAAAATCCCACCAGATCATGGCCTACGGGTCAGGATCTTACCGGATAGTTCTCTCTTGAACGAAATCCTGCGGTGCCTTATAGCGTGGTGAGCGTGACCAGATATTCTTCCCGAGTTAATACAAATTACCGCATTAACCTGTTCTGATCATTGATTGATCACCATTGTCCGTCCTGGCACTAATTAATTGTGATATTTTTAACCAATTTAATATTACACAACGAAACACCAGGATTTTATTTGAGCTTGTTGGGTAAATTGTTTACACAAAGAACCTTCACGTAAAAAAATTGAATCATTATTGATTTTTCGTGACTGACTGCTAATGAGGCATTAGGTGTAAGTCAATTCTGGAATTAATTTTAAATTTGGCAAACTTATACTGTTTTGAATAATTTAGAGCTCCAAGCAAGTCATGAGGGACTGGGTGGGGGAAGCTTGTTGTATTTGCTTGTGAAGATTTACCCCGTTGGAAAAAAAAATGGACGTGGCTCCCATGGGCACGACAGAAATTTATTGGAAATTGGGATACAGCTCAGAATACTAAACTGGGGACACAAAGAAGCAGTGTGTGGCATTATACTTGTTCACCTTCACTTTATCAACTTAATTAGGTGCTGTACAGGTATCCATTCACAGCTTGGTTGACTGGGGGTGTCTTGGGTGCTAACTAGCTACCCTTAGGACAAGTGCTGTGTCCACACCTCTTGAGAATATAGGTGTTATTATACCGCACATATAATATTTTTAATGAATGCACAATATTATCAGAGAGATATTAGATTTTGCCTTTTAACCTGGTAAGGCATTTTATGCCTCAGATCCTTTCATGACACTTCTTGAAAAAATAACAATATCATCCTCTCCCCCTTGCATGCATGAACACACGCGGAGTCATTGTTGGCATGGCATATACATATCTGACATTTCATAAGATGATATACTGTACTGTAGTCTTGAGCACACATTAATGATATCAAATGTACAACAAGAATGTCATGTAATCAAATATACTTTAAATATGATGTTAATTCACTAAGGGACAATACAATACTGCAATTGCATGCATTGAGACATCATACAAAGTAACAAGATCTGAGACTTAAAATCCGACAGGAATAATCTTGTTATAAAACCATTCATGCTGATGTAACTCTGTTGTAATTGGCTATACTGTTATGTCCTTGTCAAAGTATAAACTTACCATAAACAGAAAAATTATTGCAATAGATTTGATCGTTAAAAATCACTTTGTTTTGCCTTTACCTCTCATTCTCAACCCATAGCTCTTTAGATGTTGTGTATATCCACCTTTTATTGTAATTAAACATACCAGTAAGTTTTAATTTTTCTTATCCATGATATACTATACTGTACTAGGCAAGCTTAGCTGGAATATGAAACTTTGTCAGGAACATTGCCACTCAGGTAGCACTTTCATATTTACTGTTCTTATTTCATTATCGTGCTAAACAAACAATTGTATTATTATGATGTTACAGAGATGTGATGACGTGTGTGCGAGTGTGGCGCCCTACCAGGAGGAGAACGGTCGCCTCCTGACCCAACTTAATACCCTGCACATGGCCAACATCACGCTCAGGGAACAGAACGACAAGCACAGTAAAGGTATGTGACGCAGTTTACCTAATATTTTTTGTGGGGGATAATACCTTGCATGTGGTCAAGATGCTCGGGGAGCAGAAGAAGAAACAGAACAAACGCACTTGCTGTGTTTCTTATATCTATTTTATCTTGGGGCGTCAGTGTTAACCAGTGGAGTGTTTTAGGCTACAGGGTGCCAGAGAATCATGCCTATTACACTGGTTATGATTAGTTTAATGAATGTGGAGTGAAACCTTTTTATTTGGCCTCCTGTTGGACCAGCAAATGTGGCTCAGTTGTTGGAGTTGCTGGTTTTCACAATGTTGTAATACCCGTAGAGTACAGTACAGTGTAAGTGTTATACCCCTCCTTGGGTTATTCTCACATGATGCTTTGGTCAGAAAATTTATTACTGTCACAAGAAATAAAATTTATGCGGACTAATGCTGCCAATGCTTCTTACAGAGCTCCAAAATGCCTTACAAAAGTTAGAGGAGGAGAACAGGAACCTGCGGTTACTTGCTGGGGAGTATCAGCGGCAGAAAGAAGAACTTGAGGCTGAATCCAGTAAGAAAAACGACAAGATTCTTCAGCTGCAGGAGAAGAACCTCCGGGCAGTTGTCACTACGCCTGGTAAGAGACGTCACCCGCTGTACCTGTGTTTCAAAGAATACATCATTTTAATGTAGAATGGTTGGTTTAGTTAACAGTCATAGTACAGTACAGGTACTGTATGATGGAGAACCCATGCAAACACATTGTTGTTGATGATGATGATTAAAAATGAGAGCAAAGAACCCTCATCTAGGCATAAAACTATTGTTAACAGACAGAGACATGAAACACACTCACAGATGCACATTATAATTGTTGCATAAAAGCCTTGAGCAGTGTGTAAATTATGTAGTTTAAATATTGCATTAAAAATCATACATATACTTGATAATGTAGAGACCTGAAATCTTAATACTATACTGTACTGTAATGTACTAATATGATGAAATATTTTATAATTTAATAAAAATGCTCTCTTCAGTTAATGATTTTACTGTGTCGTGAACACAACAGACAAATAAAACACACCTAACTATGTGAGGCCTTGCTGAGTCTGACATTTCCAGGTAAACATTTTCTTATCCCTTAGTGCATCATGGTAGGTTAAAGTAAAAGGGTGACCAAGAATTTATGATAAGTTCCATCAGTATGGGTGGTAAAAAAGTTCTCTCAGTTTGAGTCAATCGGTTAGGATGGTTATTAATATTACTGTACTGACTAACTTTATTAAAAATCTGCAGTAAAATGTTTGACTGGCTATTTTTCTGAATGTTACATAAAGTTAGTCACCTTCAATATCATTACTGTACTTTCATTATTTGGTAACTTGTGTATGTATGATAATTTTTTTTTCATTGTACAGTACAGTATACTCATTTTTAGCATGTTAGTTTTCTCTGGATTTTCATGTAGCTTTTTTCAGGGGAAGACACACCTGTTAATGGCTATAACAAACATTTTTCCTATCAGGTGGACGGAGAAAGCCGATACCATTTCAACGTCAGCGTTTAGAAATCACTTCTCATCTTCCAGAAAACAACATGTCTTCCAGTAACAAGTGTTCAAAGTTAGTGTAATGCTTTGTGAATTCCTACTGTATACATCAACTGTTAACTGAATACTGTACAGTATAAGTAAATACTTAAACTTTGAAATGTTTGTGAAAGTATGTATTGGATATAAGTTGAGTTATCATGGTATATTGCCATATTAATTGTATTTATCCATAAGTATATACAAGAATTTTTCACTAATTGTGTTGATGTAACAAGATGATGAAGGTTCTTGGCCTCACTGACAGGTTCACATCTTAACATTTGTAAGATATCCGTGCATACCGAAATATGAAAAGTTCTCTGCCTTATTCTTATGGGTTTTTGCCTAATTCACTGAAATTCTTGACCTAATTCTTATAGGTTTGGGGCCTAACTATGACAGGTTCTGTGATGTGGAGTGTTTCCTACTATACTGCACATAACTTCCTTTCAGGTGTGGGTGTGCTGGTGGGAGTCAGAGTCAACGAAACAACAACAATGATGCCTACCTGGCTGATCTGTTGAGGATGACAGATCAGAAGCTGCTGGACCTGCAACAAGAAGTGGAGCGCAGCCAGCGTCATGCTAAGGAGAATGAAAACCAGTGTGCAACACTCAAGAAACAGGTGTGTTGAGTGGATTGAAGATTACTGTGTGCTACATTAATCATCAAAGGAACAGGAAATTCAAGTTCCTTTTGGTTCACTACATACAGAATTTGGTAAAAGAGAACGGTAGAGATAAGTATGAGAGAAGTCTTTTGGAAATAACTTTTTCTTTCCCAGATTTCAAACAGAGAAGCAGAGATCAACAGACTGCAGGGATTGTTGGAGGGAGGACGGACAGTGGCGGCGGTGATAGAGGACAATAGATTACAGGCAGCACATGCACACCTACACCAGTTACAGCTCCACAATGATATGCTCACCAAGACCAACATTCATCTCGAGAGTAAACTTAAAAGTAAGGTGGTGTGGAAATTTGCTTGTGAGTAATCTTAAATTGCTACTATATCTATATGGGAATTTGCTTGAGAATAAGCTTAGATATAAGGGTGTGAGACTGTCACCATAACTCACTTCATGTTTTCAGATCATTATTACTTGTTTTATGAATATTTGTGGTGTTTTCTAACTGTGTGTTGAAAGAACCTTTTGCATTTACAGATAATCTTGGAGACACTCATGATGCAATGAATCGAGCAGTGGAGTTGGCTGATGTCAACACAGATCTAACAAAAGAACTTCATAATGTAGAAAACACCAATCGGCTCCTGGAGGAAGACGTTTTTAACACTGCAGAAACTCTCACACAGCGACTAGATCACACAAAGGTAGCTTTGTTGGTTTATAGTTAATTAAAAGATGAACATGTGGTAAAATAGTATTATCAGCAGTATCCTCCATAGTTATTGAATTGCAAATTCTTAATTTATGCCTTGATGAGAAGATAGTCTTTCCAAATTACTGATAACTAATTTATCTTACTTCCTTCAGTTACAAAATATGCTGTAAATTCCTACTGTTTTCTTTGAGAGGGAAATGGCTACACTATATGTGTACAGTCCAAACTTTTTCTTGCAATGGTGTTGGTTGATTGGACAGGTACTGATAAGAATCTTAGTATTCAGAGTTAGTGGTTATCCTGCCCCCTTTATTTATTTGCTGAAAACATAAGGGGTAGTGAGGTCTTAGGCGAATACTCCACCAACTGTGCAAGTAAACCTCATGAATTTACTTTTTAATATGGGAGGCCATGTTGTTAGGGAATAACCAACCTAATTTGAAGAGAAGAGTGAGGTAGTCAATATTTAGGAGGGTTATTTGCATGAAAAAGTACATATACAGTATGGAAAGTCATTGGAATTTTCCTTCATAGATGAACATCCTGTCAAATAGGAACCAGTTGGTTTGATACAAAAAATCTTTAAACACTGATCTAAATGTTCCCAAACTTGTGCAATTTAAATTTGTGTTTGCCAGTTATGGTTTTTATTTTTATTCTCTGCAGACCAAACTTTTGAGCTGTAAAGCAGATTTAGCTGAGCAGCATCGCTTATATCACCTAATGCGTGATGAACGTGACCGACTGTATAAGGAGTTGATCCACGTTCGCCATGATTACTCAAAATTAACTCACGATCACACACGACTGGTAACGGAGCGGATGCCAATGCTGGATGAAAACAAGCGGATGGAAGATCTTTTACGGAAAGGGCAAGAGGAAAAGAAGACATTGGTAGATAAGATCAATCGCTTGACTGTATTATGTGAGTTATTTGACGTGGAAGGAATTTTTTTATTTATTTATTTATTTTTATTTTTATTTATTTTTTTTCTGCTTGACACATCCATTCCCAAATATCTGATACCCAGTTCTTTCTTTATTTATGCTAACTTGTAGTTCTCTCTGTCTTCCTTGACTTTATTTTCATAAATTTTGGTTACCTTCATTATCAGCTTTGGCCTAGTAAACACGCTCAAACTCATTTGCAAACATTTGGGATGAGGGGGTTGTGTGGGTGAGAGAAATTGCTGAAATGGGCTTAAATTATGTTATTTACAGGATATTTTATGTAGGCCACTTAGTATAGTGCAAAACTCTTTGAGATATTGACTAAATGATGGTTATTTTATTACTTTTGATTGATAATTTTCTCTTTCAAACTTTCTTTTCAGTACAAGAAACAGAAACCGATAAACTACGTCTCTCGGTGGATGGGGAATCTCTTCGTCAAACAGTTATTGAACTGAAGGCACAGAAAGATGCTTTAAACAAAAGTATTAGTGAGTTGAAGGAGGAAAAAGAAACTGCAGAACAAGGGAAAGCTTTCTATGCATCAGAGACGGAGAAGTTGATGGTACAGAACAAGGAGCAGGAGCAGGAACGTGACTACTACAAGGAGGAGATGCTCAAGTCTCAGGCTCAGAAGACTAACATGGAGCAGGAAAGGGACTTCTACAAGAACCAGACTGGAGAGGTACATCTATTATTATATTCAGTCTTTCATAAACAATTAAATCAACCTACTTCTGTATCTGTTGATGTCACTGTCCATATGACCGGCTAAACAACGTTCTCCATATATTCAGTACAGCGACAGTGTACATATTATATTAACACATTTCTTCATGTTCCTTAATTGATACAGTCCACTTACACACTATACATTCTTCGTGGTTCTTTATGGTGCTGTCTCCACCAATTAAGTTGTGAGTAATTTTCAGTTGTCAAGAGAGAAACAGTTGGTGGAACAGTCTCGATCATACATGGGTGATGATTTGGCAAAACTTCAAGCTCAATTCAAGCAAATGCAGCAGGAGAGAAATTATTTCAATGAACAACTGAATCAGGTAAAGATTTTTACTCCTGCTTATGATACAGTACTGTCAGTTCTTTAATTTGTTTCACAATTTTATTCTGAAAGCTTATATTTCTCTTTGTTTAATGCTATTCCTCATCCTAAATTAATGGGGTTGGATACTACATTTGGTTGTTTTGTAAACACTTGTATCCCTAAACGTTTAAAGGCGGTGGATACTTACCCTTGGTTGTCCATCATTCATTCTCTCTGTTTACCCGGTATTCATGTAATATGAGGTGTTTAGAATTAGAGGGGCCAGTGTGTCAAATATTCATTTTTAGAAAACATGCTTTAAAGTTTGTGCAAATATAAATTACTATAGCACCATACTGTGTGTACATATTTTTAGTATCATTCACAGATAATTATTATAATAAAAAAGGGAAGGTTTAAATGAGATACAGACCCTGAACAATGATAAAAAATGAGAACACTGCAACATGATATTAAATCTAGTTAGTATAATACAAGCAATAATTAGAATTAATAAAACTTTTAAATACCTAATAGTATTATTATTATGGATTTAAACCATCATAAATAGCAGAAATAAGGCAGAAACACAGAGAAGCTCCTTCGCTGTTTACCAAACGCATGAGACTGCCTTGGGAGGGATGTAACGCGGTCTCCCATTGGCTGCGACATGCTTGGTAACAGTAACACAGCACTGATTGGCTGCTGCCTTTTGCTTAATTGTCTCCTCAACACTTTGGTGCAAATGCTAGGCCCCACAGTGTGATGGAAGTACATGGCCAACACATCCACTATTTCAATGGCAAGAATGCACCAAATGGGCAAACAGTAGCCCTTTGAGAATCAGTCCATCTGATAGAGCATGGATAAGAGAAAATGGAGTTACGTAAAATGCATGGCTGTGGAGTCGAAGACAAAACCTTCGACTCCGACTCCTCAAATTTTTATGCTTCCGACTCCGACTCCTTGGCCTATTTGTAACAACTATTTCTACCATCCTAATTGTAATTTGTATGTTGTAACCTGCATAGGTAAAAAGTAAAACACCGTGGCTATACTGCTACAGCTTTATTAATGATCTGGACGATATTTAAGAACTACAAAAAGATGATAGGCTTGACTTTCAAAGTTTCAATCAAAAGAAAAATAAATTTATTAAGAATTCAAGATATTAACTAGAAAACACCATTTACATGTATATCTAAAAGTTCGATCTCAGCATATGAATTTTGTTTAAGCTCATAATCTGATGTGGATCTAAATGATGATCCTACAATTCCTTTTAAAGTAAAGTTATATATTTATGTACATTAAAGAAATGAATACCTTATTAAGGAAAATGGATAAACCTTACATGATTAAGTTATTAAATTAAATTTGCCTTAATCTCACCAAAAACAGGTTGTAGCTAATTGTTTTGTAGCTGAGAGCCTCTGTGCAGTTTTCAACGAAACAAAATTTGATATAATTCAAAATTTCAAATGGTAAAGAAGAGACTATCGTCCAAAATTATAGTGCTATACTGTGCCTGCTACAATAAATTCATAATAATGCTTATAAAATGGAAATAAATTCTTTTAATAATTTAAGAAAATTAGTGGGATCAGTGGAATCACTGCAATGAATATGCCTGAGTTCATATATTTGTTCTTAGGAACAGAATAGCTTCAGTCGGAGTCGGTCGGAGTCTGGACAATTTTACCGACTCCGACTCCACAAGCCGAAATTTCCTCCGACTCCTCGACTCCGACTCCGACTCCACAGCCCTGAATTAGGTACTCCTGAATGTGCTGCTTAAGGATCTGTTAACCAAAATTTGATATCTTGATTATAACTTGTTCAAATGGCTTTTAGAAAATGTTCAAATGATTTTTAGAATATTTTAATTACTTTTGCAATGCTAATTACTCGCCACTTATGGGTTTTCGAGGTCATTTCTTGGTGCTTGTGTATTATTCTGGATGTACTTAAATAGTTAGGCACATTAAATTTTAGTTCAGAGAGAAAAAGTATTTTTGGCCAAAAATCCTTTTAGGCTTTAGACTTACAATTTTTGTCATTTCGGCCAAAAAATGGATTTTGTTCAAAATTTCAGTATAGGTACTCCTGAATGTGCTGCTTAAGGATCTGTTAACCAAAATTTGATATCTTGATTATAACTTGTTCAAATGGCTTTTAGAAAATGTTCAAATGATTTTTAGAATATTTTAATTACTTTTGCAATGCTAATTACTCGCCACTTATGGGTTTTCGAGGTCATTTCTTGGTGCTTGTGTATTATTCTGGATGTACTTAAATAGTTAGGCACATTAAATTTTAGTTCAGAGAAAAAAGTATTTTTGGCCAAAAATCCTTTAAGGCTTTAGACTTACAATTTTGTCATTTCGGCCAAAAAATGGATTTTGTTAAAAATTTCAGTATAGGTACTCCTGAATGTGCTGCTTAGGATCTGTTAACCAAAATTTGATATCTTGATTATAACTTGTTCAAATGGCTTTTAGAAAATGTTCAAATGATTTTTAGAATATTTTAATTACTTTTGCAATGCTAATTACTCGCCACTTATGGGTTTTCGAGGTCATTTCTTGGTGCTTGTGTATTATTCTGGATGTACTTAAATAGTTAGGCACATTAAATTTTAGTTCAGAGAGAAAAAGTATTTTTGGCCAAAAATCCTTTAAGGCTTTAGACTTACAATTTTCGTCATTTCGGCCAAAAAATGGATTTTGTTAAAAATTTCAGTATAGGTACTCCTGAATGTGCTGCTTAAGGATCTGTTAACCAAAATTTGATATCTTGATTATAACTTGTTCAAATGGCTTTTAGAAAATGTTCAAATGATTTTTAGAATATTTTAATTACTTTTGCAATGCTAATTACTCGCCACTTATGGGTTTTCGAGGTCATTTCTTGGTGCTTGTGTATTATTCTGGATGTACTTAAATAGTTAGGCACATTAAATTTTAGTTCAGAGAGAAAAAGTATTTTTGGCCAAAAATCCTTTAAGGCTTTAGACTTACAATTTTTGTCATTTTCGGCCAAAAAATGGATTTTGTTCAAAATTTCAGTATAGGTACTCCTGAATGTGCTGCTTAAGGATCTGTTAACCAAAATTTGATATCTTGATTATAACTTGTTCAAATGGCTTTTAGAAAATGTTCAAATGATTTTTAGAATATTTTAATTACTTTTGCAATGCTAATTACTCGCCACTTATGGGTTTTCGAGGTCATTTCTTGGTGCTTGTGTATTATTCTGGATGTACTTAAATAGTTAGGCACATTAAATTTTAGTTCAGAGAGAAAAAGTATTTTTGGCCAAAAATCCTTTAAGGCTTTAGACTTACAATTTTTGTCATTTCGACCAAAAAATGGATTTTGTTCAAAATTTCAGTATAGGTACTCCTGAATGTGCAAAGGATCTGTTAACCAAAATTTGATATCTTGATTATAACTTGTTCAAATGGCTTTTAGAAAATGTTCAAATGATTTTTAGAATATTTTAATTACTTTTGCAATGCTAATTACTCGCCACTTATGGGTTTTCGAGGTCATTTCTTGGTGCTTGTGTATTATTCTGGATGTACTTAAATAGTTAGGCACATTAAATTTTAGTTCAGAGAGAAAACGTATTTTTGGCCAAAAATCCTTTAAGGCTTTAGACTTACAATTTTTGTCATTTTCGGCCAAAAAATGGATTTTGTTCAAAATTTCAGTATAGGTACCAGGGCTGTGGAGTCGAAGACAAAACCTTCGACTCCGACTCCTCAAATTTTTATGCTTCCGACTCCGACTCCTTGGCCTATTTGTAACAACTATTTCTACCATCCTAATTGTAATTTGTATGTTGTAACCTGCATAGGTAAAAAGTAAAACACCGTGGCTATACTGCTACAGCTTTATTAATGATCTGGACGATATTTAAGAACTACAAAAAGATGATAGGCTTGACTTTCAAAGTTTCAATCAAAAGAAAAATAAATTTATTAAGAATTCAAGATATTAACTAGAAAACACCATTTACATGTATATCTAAAAGTTCGATCTCAGCATATGAATTTTGTTTAAGCTCATAATCTGATATGGATCTAAATGATGATCCTACAATTCCTTTTAAAGTAAAGTTTTATATTTATGTACATTAAAGAAATGAATACCTTATTAAGGAAAATGGATAAACCTTACATGATTAAGTTATTAAATTAAATTTGCCTTAATCTCACCAAAAACAGGTTGTAGCTAATTGTTTTGTAGCTGAGAGCCTCTGTGCAGTTTTCAACGAAACAAAATTTGATATAATTCAAAATTTCAAATGGTAAAGAAGAGACTATCGTCCAAAATTATACTGTAGTGCTATACTGTGCCTGCTACAATAAATTCATAATAATGCTTATAAAATGGAAATAAATTCTTTTAATAATTTAAGAAAATTAGTGGGATCAGTGGAATCACTGCAATGAATATGCCTGAGTTCATATATTTGTTCTTAGGAACAGAATAGCTTCAGTCGGAGTCGGAGTCTGGACAATTTTACCGACTCCGACTCCACAAGCCGAAATTTCCTCCGACTCCGACTCCGACTCCACAGCCCTGGTAGTAGTAGTAGTGGTCAGGGCTGTGGAGTCGGAGTAAATTTCGGCATATGTAGGATTCTGCCAAAGATGGGTGGGGTAATAGTAATGACTGTGTTCACGGGTGGGAGTATAATTAATAAGAAATTGCCTCTTGCCTTGTTTAAATTCTATTAACAGTAGACCTCAGATGCTGATGATTGTACTGTATGTGTATCTAGAAAATTTATAGAATTATGAGTATTTTGTTTAGAACAAAACTCTTGATATGAGGGGATCAGTTAACCCCTCTGCCTCCAACTGGTGTGTTATAACCAATTTGCTTTCACTCGTTAGTTAATTAAAAAAAACTGTCTCTCCGTTAAGACTCAAGGAGAGAAAAGACAGGCAGAGAGGGAGCGGGAATACTACAGCGAGCAGGTGATACAACTGCTGGATATCCTCAAAAGCAAACCGTCATCTACGCCCTCCACTCCCATGCAGATTGGGAGGCCACGACCGAAACCCATTTCTCCGGTTAGTCAAAAATATATTTTATGGAGAATTATCTTAAGAGTAAGATGCTGGCTTTATGGTGCCTGCAGCAGTTTGAGTTGAATGAGTTGTAATTGGTAATTACATAATTGTTATAAAATGTTTGAGATCATTATTATTTATGTTCTCTATGTTGCAGGAAAATGAGATAGCACGTTTGACACATGAACGAGATGTTCTGAAACAAGAGCGTGACTTCTACAAGATGCAGTACCAGTCAGTGAAGAGTCAACAGGCAGGAGGTTCTGCAGCTTCCATAGTATCTGGTGGTATGGGAGTTGGTCCACCAGGCACAGGTGTTGGTGCCCCATCAGCTCTTGGTCCCCTGCCTATGGGCCCGGCTACTGCAGCTCCTTCAGCAGGCGGGCCAACAACTGTAGGTTCTGTTAGTCCTCCACCCAGGCCACAATCTGTACCAACAGGGGGTAAGTATTGATTACATACTACCAATTAATGATGGTACAAAATAGAAATTGCCAATAGTTAGTCTCTGTAAATTATTAGTTTTTAGTACTGTTTTGTGTAGCTGTATTATGGCATAAGCAAGGTTGATAAGGTAAATGCTGTATGAAACTTTGAAAAAAAATAACAATTTGTGTGGAATGATGAAGTCTTTAAAATCTTTACTATCTAATTTTCATTTATACTCTGTTAAGCCTTTGTCCACTATAATACTGGACATTTACTGTACATATGTTATTCTTAATGCTTTCATAGATATGATCTGCTTTGGTACTCCCCTAACAAGGCCCCAGATCTTAAAACCCATCACAAGCCAGCATCACCCGTCAACATGTTTTGCCTCCAAAATCATATGACACCACAATTTTATTCATTCATGCATGCTTCTGTTTTCTGCTGTCTTTACTCCAACTAATCCTTCCGTCTCATCCTCGTCCTTCACTTCCCCATCCTACAATTAACCTTTGAATTACAGCTGTTGATGTGGAAACTGTTAGAAGGGAGAGAGATTTCTTCAAACAACAAATGGAGTATTTCAGACAGCAGTTGAACTTGCAGTTGTCTCGTGGGGCTCCAACTGCTGCTGCTCCTGGTGCTGTTGACACTGACCGTCCCCAGCGCTCTCCTCTCATCCGGGTACAGATATGCTGGTTATTGTTGTCACTGAAATGGAAACTTTTTTCAGGATCTTTTATAAAAAATATGACCACAAGTTCGTGGGTTTCTGGTTTGAATCCTGGCTGGAGTGGATGATTTGACATTTGTGATACATCTTCACTCTTTTTGTTAAAACTGTTAATATGCACTCTTTCTCTATTCTATAACTGCTCTTCATTTCTTGTTATAGTTCTCTCCGTGACCATTATGCTTTTCTACCAGTCATCCCGATTTCTGGTACCATATCTTGTACTTTATTTAATTGTTGGTGTGAATGTACAAATTTCTTCTAGGCAGCATCAGAAGCATCACCACTGCATGATGTGGACTCTGCAACATTAAGAAATGAGATGAGAGTGTACCAGCAGGAGCGAGATTTCTTCAGACAACAGTATGAGAATCTTAAGGCCAGTCTTGCACAGCCACTTCCTCGGGTAAACTATAATGGAAGTTTTTATTCTTGGTTCCTCCCTTCTTCATTTATATAGAGTGAAATCTTGCTGTAAGAGATTTGTTATAATACCAGTGTCCAGTAACTGAAGTACAGTATCTCAAGCTTGTCCCAAATCTTATTAGGACTTTAAGAGATGTTTTTGTTCTCACCGGACAACATGGCTCGGGTAGATATTTAAAAAAAAGAAAAAAAGTGAATGTATGTGTAGAAAGAGGTAGGATACATAAGGGAAGCCTGATACACATTCACTCACTGTGAGGGTTGGTGCTTGAGTAATACAAACTGTTACTGGCTGGTCAGTCATATATATTCACGGTTTCAAACATTCTGTGGTATTATTTGCACAAATTACTGGTACAGTAATTTAATTGACTAATTGGAATCAGCATAGTTTCACTGCACATGTATTTCAGGGCATTATCAGTTCAGATACTCAGGTACAGTAACGGTACACAATATACTGTTTATCCATATATAACAGACAATTAGTACATAAATTAGAAAATAATGATATGAAATACATATGACTTTAGTAAGTGTACATTGTTGCGATAACTTTAGGCCGGAGAAGAAGAAGACATCAGTAACTTGGTCCGTGAGAGGGATATGTTTCATCAGGAGCGCGACTTCTTCCGGACTCAGTACAACGACATCTCCCGCAGGATTGCCCAGATTACCTCAACCACTCCTTCAGTATCACAAACCATCGTAAGTGTTTTTTCAGCGCTTTGGTTTGTTATTGTGATGTTAACTGTGATAGCTTATGTCTTTATATTTGACTTACACTGTTCCTTTTATTTTATGTGATTGATTGACTAACTAAAGGCCTGTCTCATACTCTTATTGGATTATTATTTATGCAATATTTCATTTCGCTATCCATGTAGTTCATTAATACAGCCAATATTATTCTTGTCTGCGATATACTGTATAAGATATTCTAAAGTATTGGCCATACAACCTAACTATTAACCAAAACAGTACAGTACTGTACACTCAACCTCCTCACACATTTCTGTACTCATGACCTACAAAATATTTGAAGCTAGGTAAAAGGTACCGTACATATTGTCTGAAAGATGAGGATAAAAGTGAGTTTGTGTTGTCGTGGTATTTTCTTGTTGCTTTCTGCACTTGTCTTACACCATTTTTTTTTTCCACAGAGGCAGGAAATGGAAGCTCTCATGTCAGAGAAGCGGGGGCTAAGCATAACCAAGGCAGATCTTGAGGCACAGGTACGTTTTTTATGCTGTATTGTTAGTATGAAGTGATTTCATTTTACAAAAGTCTTTTTTATTATGATACAGTACTCAGAAAGATTCACAGTACCATATACAATAATGTGAATGTCAAATTAGGCAATCAAAACCTTTTAAAAATGGAAACTTGATATTAAACAAATCAGTTCAGTTTTGTTGCTCATGGGCAGCCTCTTCATTTGTAACAAAGTCAGTCTCACTTATTCTGTTACAATGGAAGAGGATAGCAGTGGGCATCAGTTCTGTACTCTATTGTTTTAATACAGGATTTTGTTTTTTGATGTAGGTTTGATTACCAAGATGTTTTATGATATTGCAGGTGGTTGGTTTGTACTGAAATGTGTATTTTTATGCTGTGATATATACAGCTCCTCCCCGACTTACGACCACCCGGACATACGACCGTCTCAGTCGTACCAAAATTTTGTCAAATTACGTATTTTCGAGTCCCAACGTCAGTGATTGCGCTGTGTACTGACAAAATATTCGTATGTACAGTATATCCCTTTAAAATGGCTGGCAAGCTTAAAGGTGAGAGTTTTGTGGTGCTGAGAAGAAAAAGAGAGACCCATTTTAGATTATCTATATTATTTAAGCATTTTCGACTTACGACCTGGATTTGGGTCCCTAACCCCATCGTAAGTCGGGGAGGAGCTGTATAAAATAACACCTGCACAGTTGACATTTTTTTTAGAAATAATAAATTTGTTAATTAGAATTAAAGTGTTTTGAATATACTGTATAGAGCATATGTGTACGTATTGTTTGTGTTTATAAAGAAAACTTGGACTTTCAGGTAAGATCTCTTACTGAGAAGCTGTTGGAAGCTGAACGTGAGAAAAATGAGATAGACAGTCACACAAGAGAATTACACTCAGCCATTGAGAAGTAAGTAAGGAGGAACTACAGTATACTGATCAGTAAATAATGAAATGTTTGTTGGCATAATAATATTCAGTAGTTGCTGAAATTATATCAAGAATGTGAAATCATTACTGTACCATGAGTTGAAGAGTGACTGTCATCCAACTTTTGACAGCCACCACCATTGTAACTGTGGAATTCTTTGTGGTTTTAATCCATTATATTGTTTATATCGTAAAAATTTGATGACTTTAGATTGTAACATTATGTAAATTAGAGCTATTGGGCTCATCAGGGGGTAATTTAGCCTACTTTAAGTTTTTTTTTATGCTATGTTGGAGAAGAAATAATTTTGCGTGTTTTTAGATACCCGGTATGCATTTGGGTCCTTAATAATGTCTTCAGAAATAATGTGCATCTTAACATTTTTTAAGAATTTACAGGAGCATTTTTTCTTTATACAGGAGTATATATATATATATATATATATATATATATATATATATATATATATATATATATATATATATATATATATATATATATATATATATATATATATATATATATATATATATATATATATATATATATATATGCAAGTAAATCACTGTAGGTGCGCGTGATCTAGGTATATGCTGATAAACACAAGGAAAGAAGAAAACACGAAGTTCCCAAGCGCTTTCGTGTAATTCACATCTTCAAATATTTCACTTTCTGGACCATGGGAATTATTAATCATTAGTGCAACATGAAGGAAAATAGCGGTGTCAAATTTTATGTACGTACATTAACTACAAACATAATAAGGTGTCCATCAATGAAGTTTCAATTTTGTTTACCAATTATGGGTTAAAAATAGAACCCTCAGGTTTATTGGGCCCAGTAATTTCTGGCAGATATTTTTATAAAGATTTAAGTTTTTTACAAAATGTTTTTATTGATTTGTCTGTAGGTGCTAGTTCATTTGTTCCAGGTGTGGAGAAGTTGATCTAATAATGGTGAGGACATATAAACCAGTTAAGGGGGCATCAACATGAATGATTGTGTCACATTTGTTGAACCTAACATTCTAGATACAGTATTCATGAAACTGGAGACATTATTAAGAAATCAGAAAAGAGAAGCTGTTCTTTCCCCCACGAGTTTGATGATCTCATTGTACGTTAACTGCAGTCACAGCTATTGCATTGCTTATCCTTTATTTTATAGCTACAGGGGGTCCCCGGGTTACGAACGGGTTCCGTTCCTGAGGACGTTCATAAGTCGGATGTGTACGTTAGTCGGAACACATGCTATATGTATACTGTACTTATGAAGCAATATTTAAAATCCCACTATCATAGCCTAAGTCCTTATATAGTACATCTAAAATCACTTAATTTAGGACAAAAGAAGAAATAGAATGACAAAATTCAGTAGATGAAAGTAAAAAATTTGTCATCAGGTATATAAAATAATGTAAATTTCAAGTTTAACCCGTTCGTATTGGCGGGCGGGCATAAGTCGGGGACCTTCTGTATACCGTACACAAATACCTTACTGCCTTCATTTCTATGTTTTGTATAAAAAATGGTTTATGTTTGACTGTATAAGCTGATAATATACTTTTTGTTGTGTCAACACTGTCAATAGGATTAAACAGATAATTACAACTTAATCCAGTTTATTGTTACACTATATTTTGTGCTTTCCTGGCATCATTTGTGTGTTAAGATATTATATTATAACATAATTTATGTATTTCTGGAACCATTTGTTTCATCACTGCTCTGGGCCCATTAGTCCCATTTTATATCATGCACAGCCCCAGCAAGATCCTACTTAATGTTGTTATAAAACTCAGAATTGTGCAGCATATCTTTTTTGTAATCTTACAATAATTTTAAAAGTTGGGCCTAATTTACAGTGGCTTTTTCCATTGAAGAATGTGGGTATATTTTTTATCATGAATTATTTAACCTTGTTAACAGAATCTAGCTTTTTATATGAATCCCCATCATCATTTTGTGGCCATTTTCCACATTTGAAGAAGCTTTATCTTATGAACATATCTAATATATTTTACAGGCTTCAGGATGCAGCCACTCAAAGATATCCACCATCTACCCAGGCCTTCATCATGGAAATTAGGAAGGCACGAGATGCAGCCATGGGTGACCTGGATAAGGTTAAGAAGGAGCGAGATCACCTGAGGGAGAAACTGAGGGTAGGTTATGATGTGCTGTCTGGTGGTTTTCGTTTAGCCAGATGTAGTGATGACATGGAATTTATACAGTACAGTATATGTCTTGGCTTATTGGTTTTCAGCTGCTCCATCAGTGATCTTACTCAAACAGTATTGAAAAAAAATCACATGCAGTTGATTGATGGTGTAGAACGTTGCTTTTTTATCTTTCAAGCCTTTTCCTACTTAATGTAGGGGACCAGAAACAAGAGCAGACGCACGCACGCACATTTTTCCTTTATTTGTTGTTATTCATTCTTTCTTGCTACTTTAATTGAGGTATATTGCTTTGGTTCACTATTTCAATAGCATCTCCAAATCTGGTTACCCCTGTTGCCTCACAGAAGCCAGTATCACCCATCAGCAGCTCGTCCTTCCCCAACGATTACTCGCTGCAATGCTCTTGGGTCTTTCATGCATGCTGCTGTACGTATACTGGATGTCCATTTCTTTCACCTTTAGAACATCCTTTTATCTCCTTGATATTTCCTTTGCTTCCTACAATCCACATATGATTTACACGCTACTAACATTACAGTATCTATCCATTCTATACCCTTACCACTTGGGCAGACCCTGATCCACCCAATTCCTTATTTCTTATTTTCTACATCCTGTTCCCCACATATTGCTTTCTCAATACACTCACATTTCTTAACTCATTCACTAACAAATTTAATTTTCATCTTAATTATCCACCAGAGTTGTGTCGTCTGGAAACAACAGGTGACTTACCTCCTAGGTTATACAGTGGTCCCTCGGTTAACAAGCGCCTCGGTTAACGAGTTACCTTCCATAAGATTCTTAACTTCGGTTAACGAGCAATCCCTCGATTAACGAGTTTCTTACGAGCCGACCTCCACATGTTTTAGCTTGCATTTAGCGGTCCACCAGCTGTAGTATTAGTCTGCCAATACAGTAATCGGTTTTAGGGCTTAAATTCCTTGCCCTTTTAGTAAATATCAAGAAGTTTATACTATTCAATAATTTTAAAAGTTTAATATTAAATTTTTTAGTCATTTTAACAGTTATTGAACATAGTTGAAGGTAAGGTCACTAGTTTGTGGCACGCCATCCAGCCTGCCAACACAGCATACAGGTGTCAGTCTTTGTGTCTTTTCAGTGGAGGTAACATCTTGCTTGAGACTCTCTTCAACTAAATGCTTTTTTTCTGTGTTTACAAGCAAATTATTGGTCATTTTGAAAATTATTTTACATATTGACAATATATAATGCAGTGCAGTGTTGATTTAAAGAAAATAATCTTGAATTACACCAAGAGAACTAAAATTTTATGGGTGAAATGGCGCCATGGGGAGACTTCTCTTCCACCCCAATGCCTTCTCCTCCACCCCCATTCTAATTCCCATCATCATCATCATCAAGGAGCCTTCTACATACACACCTCAAAGTACGTGTACTTTACTACCTTTTTTGTTGAATTTAGGCTATTTTCGGGGAGCTGGAACCAATTACCCAAAAACCCATTGAAACAATGGTTTCGGTTAACGAGCAACCTTCTAGAACGGATTGTGCTCGTTAACCGAGGGACCACTGTAAAGTGAAATAGGTGTGTAAAGATGTCATATTAGATGATGCTTGAAAATTGATTGTAGATCATGTGCAGGGGAATTATTTTAAATATAATCATGGTAATATAAACAAGCTTAACAACACACTATGCATTGTGAATTGTTATAAAACATTGTGAATCAGTGTAGATGCTGAAGATTAATTTTGTGTTCTTTGTCATAGAAGATGTGGATATGAGATAATGTCTGGATGTTTTTTACTTGATCATGCACCTCCTCATCCTGTCCCTCTTATCTCAAATGTCTTACTCCATCCTCTCCTCCTCTCTGAGATTTCTGTATCCCTTGATCTGCCACACCCCAGTAGGAAAGGGTTTGAAGATTAATGTATAATTTTCCTAAATTTTATTATGGAATTAAACTAAGTTATGATTTAATTTCAGTGCACTGTAATTAATATTAACATGCCTTTTATATTATATAGGAGGCAACTTCTCATCAAATTCGAGAGAAAGCAACTTTAGAGGAAGAAGCATCTAATCTCCGTCGCCAAACGGAAGAAGGAGGCCGGACAGTGACGGACTTGCAGCAGCGCCTTCACTCCCAAGCTGCTCTGATTGCATCCTTGCAAGATCAGGTGCAGAACCTGCAGGAAGCCCTTCAACAAGCTCATGGTGAGCTGGGTCTCCAGGGCAAGCAGTCAGATGAGATCAAGTACGTTTATGTTGTACAGTATTTTTTTGTCTCTTGTTCAATGTTTATTTGTCACAAAACAAATATATGTACAAGTATATGTGTGCATTGTGGATATGCAACAGATTTTATATTCTTTTACAGAAAACTCCTGAATAGGAAAGTAGGGGAGATGGGGGATGCTGAACATCAGCTTGAGTTCCGTCTTAATCAATTGTCAATGGCTCAGGCTCGGGTCAAGGAGCTGGAGGCTGAGCTATCAAGAGTAAATGAAGAACTTGTTGATGCCAGAGCAGAGGGTTCAACCATGAGGAATAATGTCAGCCGCCTCGATCATGATAAAGATCGTCTCAGTGTAAGTTGGTGTTACTATATGTTGAATTTTTATTTTCTTCATTAATATGGAAACAATGTCTCCTCTTAGTTGTGTACTTTGATGCCTTTATTTGAGTGGTGTTATTGTCTTTTATATCATTATATCTTACATTTACACCATTTTAGCTTTTATAGACATTTTCTATAAATTTTGGATATTGAAGTTCTTTACCAGGTCATATACACCAGTATCCCTCTGATGCAAACAGGGATATTTTGTTGAAGGACATGACTAAATGAGTTTGATTTTAGTCTGCTAAGGTGGGTTAGACTTAATGAAAGAATGGGAAGCACTAGATTCTGAAGAGAGTGTGATTCAGAGGTTGATGGTTGGATAGAGAGAGAGAAAAAAGAAAACCAAATAAGTGTTAAAAGATGGAATAGATACAAGGGAGATGTGTATTCAGAATATGTGAATGACAATAAACCATGGTGATAAGTGGTCTCTTCTATTACTGTACACACTCTTACAACCTCATTCACTAAAATTCATATTACTGTCGTGCATGGTATTTGAATATTTTAGGCAACTATCTTTGAAACATAAAGCCAGATTTCTCAGGAAAGTAAAGATGTAACATGTAACAGTGTGTGTTGTAATAGAAGAATCCACTTGCCACCATGCATTACTGTCATTCACATAATTTAATGCTGATTCCTGACCCACCCTTCTGGTAGTTGGTCTTTTTCACAGTCCTTTCATATTTTGTTGGGTTCAGTTAAGGATCTCCTTTGTTTACTGTTGGTCAGTTTTTTGTATACAATAGGGTTTGTTTACTGCCACCTCAATTTCTTAGCCCAGACACTGACGTTTTTTATTTCAGTTTAAGATATAACTCAATCCTTTTATATGAAGAAACTTTTATAACTATGATATTAAGAAGGTGGCATATAAGGAATTACAGTAACATGCTTTTTCTTTTTTGTTTCATCAGGCTGAATTAGACACAAAAACTGAGCATGTAGCAAACCTGAGGGAAGAACTGCGCAAAAAAGAAGCATTGATAGCAACGCTCGAGGGCAACATAATGAAACTAGAAGGGAAACTTGAGTAAGTATCCAGTTTGTGTATACCATACTAATAGATATATTTAATGCTATAAATCCGATATTTGTGTTAATATAAATTTTTGAGTTCTGAAAGTTTGAACTGATAAACATTTATGTGTTGAGTTGAAGTTCCAAGTCCATGACTAACTCTGGCTGTTTAAACTCTCCTGAGTGTCATTTGTTCCAGGTAGGCTCAAAGCTTGACCACTCTGAACAAACCTAAATTATTGAAGTCCAAAGCAAAGATGAGAAAATAATTGGATAAGTGTTCATCATCATCCAACTTTTGTCATTTTATAAGTTTTTGTAATAGTAACATTTTAGTATTGAGAGACATCCTACACTGCTTATTGGTCATGAATTCTCTCCCACAAGTCATATTTTTTAAACTATTAGGTGTTGTAATGAACCTGTCAGCCTTGAGTAGGGTATGTTGTGATAGTCATTCTGTGTAAACATTCCAAATACTTTTGTCTACAGGAATTTTTATTTCCAATGTTGTCTAAAAAAAAACTTGGTTTTCATATTACACAGTGTCTTTTTAGTTAGCTTTATCAGTTTCAATTATTACTGATCCTACATCAGAATGCAGCAGCCCTTTGGAATGTGGCAGGCACTGTTAGAAGGAATCTTGCAAGTCACCTAAATCTTTTCTTCAGCCTTGAAGTACATTTTGTCCTCTTTTTTTTTTTTAAGTTCTTATCAGCAGTAATGGATTATTAATAAAAGTACAGTATATACATATGTCTTCCTCGCTTTAGTGCATATTTATATTTATTACAAATGTTGCAATCTTGAGTTGAGACATGGTGCAGCTACACAAATATACAGTATTGTATTGCTACATGAAGGATGGTAGATGCTTCACAATCACTCCTGAGGCTGTAGTTCCTCTGTGACTCAGTTCTTCACAACAAATGTTTGTGTCCTTGGCTGTGTCCAGAGGCAGCCACACTTTCACAGAAACTTTGGTCACACTCATTGTCTTTATCTCAGTAACAACCGACTGAGAATTATTTCACATCGTTTCTTTTGAATTTCAAGACATAGATTCACTTGGGAATACTGATACAGTAACTTCTAGATATTTTTTGTTGTATCTAGGTGCTAAGTGTTTTGGGGGAAGTCAACAAGTTTTGCACTTACTGTGATAGAGTTGTACAGCATACAACAGTGAAAGTCACTGCTGATTATGTATTATTCCTTAAGTATTTATGTGATTTTCTTGGTAATACATTGTATGCAGTGATAAGTCCAAGACACTGTTGGTTTTCTTCAAGTACTGTACTTGTGAAAGAAGGTGAAACCCATTGTCCAAGCTTCACTGTTATTTGGTTGCACCTTTGTACTGGCTACTGTACTGTAGTTAATAAGGGAAAATGTTTTCACCTCTTGATTTCTTGAAGTTTTTGTTATATAGTTGCTGTTTATAAAAAAAGTTATCAGGCATTAGAAAATGTTTTACAGGTAGTTTAATAATCTTAACTCATCATTTAATGGGATACATAGAAAATGTCTTCTGCAACCAGTGTGTTTCTAGCTAAAGGATGGAGTTCATCTTTGTGAGCATTTACACATGGTGGGTGGGTGGGTTATCACAGGCAAGGTCAGAGGCTGTGGTGATGGTAATGCCCTGTTGGGGAGGGACTGCCCTCCTCTCTAGTTTGTGGAGATTGTTTCATCACCCCAGTTATGTACTAGTGGTGGTGAGAGAACCCCACCATGGTGTCAGGGACCGCTCACCATCGTTACGCCCTGTGTAGTAAGGGCCGCGGGGCTCCCCGGGGGTCCTGAAATACGTATCATCCAAGAAGCCCCATGTCTCTGTATCTCCCATGGAGCGACCTGACCGACCCAGGGTATACTTTGTGTCTCTGCTACCTGTTGAATGTTCACCGTCCTCCACCCCTAAGGAGTAAATTTCGGTGGGGCCGGGGTGGTATTCTTGCTGTTGTTCTCTTTGGCGGCTATCATCAAATACCATTGTCTCGAGTTGTGGCTTATTTTCTGGTTTCTGTGAACTTGAGTTGTTAGAAGTTTCTGTAGTTTGAGTGTCATTTAGATTGCCTAATGAATAGATGCTGTTGCTATGGGAAGCTGTCACACTGTTACTTTCATGATGATGTTGAGGTGTATTTTCCCTTGAAGAAACATCTCCAAAGATGAGAGGCATATTAGGGGTGATAGATGAGGCGAGTGATGCGCATACTGGGGTAAGAGGTCGCCACCTCTTGACTGCCAGAATCTGTCCTGCGTTACACGGGCCTCTTGTCTCCAGGTGGTAACAGTTACCGTCGTGCCACATGACAAAACCTTTCCGTAAATCACAGGAACAAAGCACACTGCCTGTTGCCTTGTTGTAAGATAGTACTTGTGAATGTTGGCATGGACCACGACTTCCTAACTCATAACATTGATTGTCTATGGCCCAGAAGCCCACTAATTCAGATGTGCAACCACAGGTGCCTTGAAGGGGCGATTCTTCATCATAAATAAAGAGCTGGCCCTCAGGGCAAGGTCCACGCCAGCCCAGTCTAAAACATGTGTCTGTGTCAGGGTGGTAGCGCCGGGTTCCCGTGCAGGGATACACTTGGCATTCTCCAATCATGTTTGTTACATTAGTCCCAGCTGGCATGAAGAAATGACCCTTTTCACAGGGTCCTCTTGAGTATAACCGGTAGCAGTAACCATTGAGAGGCCAGAGGGCATGATCTTCACGACATCTGCACTGGGTGGCCAGAGCATTGGGTTCAAAGGTAAAAATTTGACCTGGGTAGCAAGGGCCCTGCTCATTCAACTCATGACAGCCACCACTGCGATTGTCATAGTTAGTGATGATGGAGGAGCTGCAACTGCACTCAGTGGCTCCTTTTGTGGCATTAAAAAGGAAGATATTCCCATCCAGACATGGCCCTCGCTGGAATAATTCAAAACACAGTCCAGTGAGGGACCAGTAGTTACTAAACATTACATTTCGGTCACAACCACAGTCAGGAAACCCTGAAAATGGAAAACAATTTAGACACTGTTAGCTGAAGCTGTTATTTTAGTCCAAAAATTAATACAATACAGAATGAGAAATTAAATATAGTATTAGATGATGAGGTTGCGTGTGTTGGTTTGAAAATTAATACTGTACAGTATTTAGGCTTCATAAAAGCCAAAGGGGAAGCAAAATTGTCTTCTTTTTTTTTTACCTGTCTCTGAGTTGACGTAGATGAGATATCCTTTGAGGCAAGGTCCTCGAGTATGGTATTCATAACACTTTTTGGTGCGAGGCCAGAACACATGGCGGGGTGGACACTTGAGAAAGTCATGACACTGGCCCTCCTGCCCCTCTCCATCAGTGTCAAGGTACTGTCTGTAGTGGTGGTGGTAACAAGACCAGCTTTAGTATCACAATTGTTTACAATATCATTGAAAATTACTACAGTTTAAGACATTTTTACATGATCATTAAAACTTCAAAATCTTTTAACAGGCAATTTGTGAATGACTGCCATTTGTTTGACAAACTTTATCACACTCCGACAATGAACCAGTAACTAAACTTTAATTGTGTTATTGGTTCTGTTTTTAAAGATCCTCAAGATTAAGAAAGGCAGTTTATGATATACAGCTACTCCTTGATTTACGACCTACTCGACTTACGACCTACTCGGCTTACGACCATCCGGACATACGACCGACCCAGTCTTTTCCCAAAAAATTCAAATTACGTATTTTCGAGTCCCGACGTTAGTGATATCGCTGTGTACTGACAAAATTTTCGTTTGTAATTCCCTTTAAAATGACTGGCATGCTTAAAAGTGAGAGTTTTGTGGTGCTGAGAAGAAAAAGAGACACCCATTTTAGATTTTCTATGTATTATCTTTGCATTTTCGACTTAAGACCAATTCGACTTACGACCTGGATTTAGGTCCCTAGCCTCGTTGTAAGTCGAGGAGTGGCTGGTACAGTGATTCCTCAGTTAACGAACACAATTCGTTCCACAGAGTCATTCGTTAACCAAAAATTTCGTTAATCGCATCTATTACAATATTTCAATGGGATATTGGGTAATTGGTTCCAACTCGCAGAAAAAGTATACATACAGTACAAAGTACTGTATACCGGTAATAGAATTAAGAAAACATTAAATTTAAACTAAATACAGTATTGTACTGTGCAGTATACTGTATAATAATAAATAAAAAACAATAGAATACTGTATTTTAACTTACTTTGAGGTGTGTATGTCGTATTCCCGGCAGCTTTGTTTCCATATCCAACAGCTGATTGTAGAGGCAGTCGATTATGACATGCCATATTCTTTACAGAGTGCATTGGTTCTAATGCCTACTTTGTGTTTCATAATAATTTCTGCACTGTATATTATCAATATGTTAACTAAAATTCAGGATGACCAATAATTTTAATGTAAAAATGCAAAAATATTCAAGAGACCAACAAACTGGATGTTCACTCCACTGTAAACAAAGTCAAACTGAGAAGCGTTGTTGGGTGATTCAATCAACTGATTGGCGCACAAAAACTGTTCCCTGTACAGAGTACTGTATATGCCATCAATATGTTAACTAAATTAGAATGACTAATAATTTTAATATAAAAAATACAGAAATATTCAAGAGACCAACTTTCTTGATATTTACTCACTGGAAACAAATGTAAATATAGAACTGATTACTGTATTGGTGGACTGGCCAGTCAGCTGATGCGTACGACAAAATGTGTTTGTCGTAAGGATTTCGTAAATCGAAGTTTTGTTCGTTAATCGAACTGAAAATCCTTATGGGAGCTAATTCGTAAACCAAAATTTCGTTAATCGAACCGTTCGTTAACCAAGGGACCATTGTAATTGCATTCAGTTACAATGAAATATTTATAAAGTTTATGCACAAGTGAGAGACTTGTACACAACAGGAGGATAAATTAATGGTAGTATTGTTAGTTGCTATATTTAAGTACATTTTCTTATACTATTGAAAACCTTGAGTGCTTAGACATTAATCTCACCAACGTAACTGTTCTGCTTCCTTGTTACCTACCACCTGGCCATTTGGTCTGGCAGCATTACAGCTTCTTTCTGTGTTTATTCACTATCTTGACAGCAGAAATGACAAGACTGTAGTTGGAGGATGCTGGTTGATCCAGAGGATGTGTGGTTTTAGATATTTGTTAATGCAGATAGTTCCAGGTACTTGTGACAGAGTAGTGGGTTTTTGTTTGAAGAAGACTCACCTTGTTACATCTTGGCTTACCTGTTTATTGCTTGTTACCTGATTATTGAGAATTGGTGACAATGTTGTTGAGGTGGCTGATGGGTATGTGTATTTCCTAGGGTTTTATCTGGAGGTATATATATCCCTTGTCAAATATACTCTCTGGGAGTACATGGCCCCTTTGTCATTCATCATGTAGCAGTTGTGCCACATAGACATGGTTTCTTGTCACAATAGTTACTGGGTACACATGATTTCTTGTCATGTGCTTTACCTGGGGTCACATATCCCCTCACCATGTGTGGTACTTGAGGGTACATAACCCATATGTGTTACCTGGGAGTACAAGGACCCCTGGAGAACTGGGGGTAGCAGAGGCCAGTAGGGGGGTAGAGGAGTGTGCCCCGTGGACACCTGCAGGCGCCCTTGCCCTGGCTTGGGTTATAGTAGAACTCCTGAGTGTCTCCACATGGGCCCTGAAGGAGGGGGTAGAGGCAACACTTATAATGAGATGATGGAAGTTAGTGGTCAGTGATCTCTTCTTAATGAAATATATAGTACAACAATAAACCAAGTATAAACTGTGTTAGTGATAATGATATGATACAGTATAGTACAGTAAAGATGGTATAGTGATAATGAGTTATTATCTTTGTGCTAGTGAGATAGTGATAATTATGGTGTAATAACAGAGGAGAGGTGTTGAAGGTGAGTTATGAATGAGTCACTTAATTGCCTTTATAAAGATTCTGTGGTTGAGGGTTTTGTGTTTTGAGAGAGTGAGGGAGAGTGAATTAGTGAGGGTGAGTGATTGAGGGAGTAAGTGAATGAAGGAGAGTGAGTGAAAGTGAATGAGTGAGTGGGACTGACCTGAGTAAAGATCCTGTGACAAGAATGGTCGTGGGCCCAGTAGAGGAGCTGCCATGACTTCTTGGCACATGGGTTGAGTGTGGAGTTGACCCACCTGGGGGGTATGACTGCTCCGTTGCTACTGCCCCACCCTGCCCCATACCACCACCATGCCCACACCCATGCCCACACCCACCACCACCACTCACGGCGCCGCATCTTCTTGCCCACGCCTCACTTCTGGGGGTGAAGAAACAATGGGATTAATGTTTACGTCTCGTGTTAATATCTGTGTTGGCTGTCGGTAAATGATCCGTGACACATTTACCCCCCGTGTCTCTACTCTCACCACTATTGTTATCATAACCTGTGAGATTGATCCTTGTGGTGCAACGAGTTGACAGGGATGACTTACATAATGACGCTCGTATTGTGTTAAACGGCCAGGTCATTGTGTTAGTGTTTGCTGTAGTTAGAATGGAGAGAATATTAGTTGTGTGTTGTTTGTGTATTTTATAATAATATAGTATTTTATATATATAGTGATTGGAATAATAATAGTAATAATGGTGATGATAATGATGATAATGGCAATAATTATAATAAAAAAATGTTGTTCATGATAAAAATAAGTGACAATATTCATCCCCATAACCCCTTTTACCTCACCTTACCTCACCCCTACACCTCCCTAACCTCACCCCTACACCTCCCTAACCTCACCCCTACACCTCCCTTACCCCACCCCTACACCTCCCTTACCCCACCCCTACACCTCCCCACACCTCACCCCAGCACCTTTACATCACCCCAGCACCCCCCTTACCTCACACCAGCACCCCCTTACCTCACCCCTACACCCCTCTTACCTCACCCCTACACCCCTCCCTCTTACCTCACCCCTACACTCCTAAGGAGAAATAAGCTGGAGTGGAGATTATTTAGGTGATACACCAGGTCTGTGCTCTGTCAGGTGGTTAACTGAGGCAGCCTTGATGTATGCTGAGGTAATTACTGTCTGGAATGGGAAGAGGTCATCCAGCTGTAACAGTTAAGCGTGTCAAGGACGGATGGACCATGGTACGTGTCCTTGACGTGTCCAAAGAAAGGGAAAATTACCGAAGTGTGACCGTGGGAAACATCATGACAGCAATGACCCGGTTGTGGTGGGGGGTAACACACACACACAAATCAGTTGACATAAGATAGGTGCATCAGCCAGATATCAATAAGTGACCAACCACCTACACTCCATGGTGAGTTAGGGAGAGGTGTGTGACTACCTGCCATAACACAGATCATCTTTCTCGTTAATTCTCGCCGACCACAACTGTTTATGTCACTCCCTCCTTCATTTTTCATTCATCTACATTTCTCTCTCTCTCTCTCAAATTTAGGAAAACAATCTTACTTCCTCAGTCACCAACTCTTATGACACAATGATAGCGGCGAAATTACACCGAGACTCCACCACATCTAGACAATCTCTCCGAAAGTTTCTCTGTTATGGTGCAAGAACCATTGATGGCTGGCCAGGTTATTATTGCATTGGAGTTCAATTTTTACTGCAGTTTAAGAGTCATTGCAAGATATACAGTTAACTTGTATTATATTTAGGATGTATATTACATTTGAGGGAATAGCTATACAGTTTTGACGGATTACCTGGAGCATTTACACCCCAGCTTATTTCACTTAAAGAATAAACGTCGTAATGTTATTGGGGGGGATGAGGTAAGGTTAGGTTAGGTTAACATTAGGGTGGTTAATCTTGAGGTGAAATAGGGTGGAGATGCTGCAGGTGATCCGTTTTGACGGTATACCTGAAGCTTAAGTAAATCAGGTAAACTCTCCTCACACCTTCAGGGGGAAACACTTGTACAGTACCATGACTCAAGCGTAAAGTTGATGAAGTCACTCATCCTCTGTTCCGGGACATTGTGAACCCACGAACCTTTGAGAATACGTTAAGTGGCCTTCATTTGCATAATGTCATACTACCGGCTATTGATTGGTCAGCCGTATCCTCATGTTTCGACCCTGATTGGTTAACCTTGTCCATGTGTTTTGGCCCTGATTGGCTAACCTTGTCTCTGTGTTTCAACCTCTGATTGGTCAACCTTGTCTCCATGTTTCGTCCCTGATTGGTTAACTTTGTCTTTGTATAGTGACCCCGTGATTGGTTAACCTTGTCTCCGTGTTCTGACCCCGTGATTGGTTAACCTTGTCCCCGTATTTGCTGTAGAAGGAATGCAGTAGAGTATTGTATTCCCGAGCTATATTTGGGAGACACAACTGAGTGGCTATAGTAATGGAGCATTTAGTGAGGAATGTGTGTACAGTAATGTCATGGCTCTTGGGTTGTAAGTATGACATTACACATACTGCAATGACTGTTTGTTTGTCGGATTTGTTTTAATATTTTCTTTTGTTGGGCTTATTGTGTTTTTGTTTTGTCAGTTCAAAGGTAATATGCTTAGCATTGTCTTGGTAGTGGATAATCTTTTCTTGTGAAGTGGTGATCAAGTACACACACACACACACACACACACACACACACACACACATACACACACATACACACACACATACATATTTTCTAGTTGACCGTCAAGTTCTCATATAACCAACCATACGTTAATATATTATAGTACTTTATAGTCAAGTAAGTGTAGATGGCTTGGTGGATTTATTTTATTTATATTTTTTTATGAAGTTCATGGCCAAATAGCGCGTCTGACGATAGCCTGCATGTCGGTACGTGTTTACAATATAATTATCCACCTCGTATTTTCTTCAAAGATAGACCTTCCACAGTGGTGCTTTTATGACGTATAGTATCTAAAGAAACTGTGTCGTATAATACATGGATGTTTATGTTGCCGCGTAAATCAGTGAGTCAGTCAGCTCTCGTGTCCCTGACCAGCAGGAACGAGAGCGGTTGTGTTCAGGTACTGTGAAGGTGATGGGAGTTGATCACTGCTTCACGCTCCACGCCCGTATTTATTATGACTAACGATTTTGTGTGTGAGAGAGAGGGAAAAGGGGAAAAAATTACCTGGTGATTATCCTACAGAGAGAGGAGAGGAATACCTGGTAATCATCCTAAGGTCCAGTGGCCGTCATGGTCACCCACCTACCTGCCTGGCTCACGGACACGGGGAGAGGGGGGGTCACTGAAGGTCGCTGTCTGCTGAGGTGGGGCGGTGGGGATTGAAGGTCATTAGGGATGGCGGGGAAGGTAGGGTAGGTGGGGGGGACAGTGGAAGGAAAGGAGGAGACAGGGGAGGGAAAGAGGAAGGAAAGGATAATATGACAGGACGGAGGATGAAAGGAGGGAGGACAGAGGATGATAGGAAGGGATAGGGGAGAGAGGGATGGTAGGAGGCGACAAGGGAGGGAAACGGGGGAAAGGATGTTTTAGGGAAGGAAAGGTCACCTAGGATCAGTGATGACCTGGGCCTTTGTCAAGTATGGGAGGGGAGGAGGAGGGAAGATAGGACGGGGGGGTGGTAGGAGAGGAAAGGTAAGAGGAAGAGAAGGGGGAGGGAAGAGATGGGGAGAGAGGGAGGGAATGAATTATTAGTGGGCGAGGGTAAACGAAATGAGATAAGTCACTAAGTCACCCTCATTAAGTCATTCAGGATAAGTCAACACCAACAGCTTCTCGAATCTTTAAGTTGAAAGTTATCATAAGCTGGTTGGTGGACCTTGGGCAATACGGCTCCAATTAGCCCCCTGAGGATGACGGTCTCTCTTTAGCCTAAGACAGGGGCGACGTGTCGGAGGAAATGGTTGAGAAGTGTGGTCGCTTGGTGTGACCTTAAGTTGACCCCCCCAAGCCACACCCTCCCTGTCTCTCTCTCTCTGTCCAACTTGTCCAACTTGATGCCACACCCTCTCTCTAGTTTATTGCCACCTTCTTTCTTCCCTCCCTCTCTTTGTTGCCATCTCTTTTCTTTCCAGCTTAGGTCCCTTCCGTTGTTGTCCTCCTCCTTTTCACCTTGAAAAATCTCTCTCCTCTCCTCCTTGTTGCCACTCCTCCATTGCCATTCTCTCTCTTCCCCCTTTTCTCCCTCATTGCCATTCCCTCCTTTCTTCCTCTCCCCTCCCCCCCCCCGTTGCCATTTTCTCCCTCCCTCCTCTTGCCATTCCCTCCTTCTCTCTCCCTCCGTGTGCCATCACTTCTCTTTCTGTATTTGCCTTTCCCTCCCACACCCCCTTCCCCCTCCCACACCTCCCCTTCCTCTTCCTACACTCCCAGGACAGTACACACACAAGACCCAGCCGGTAAACCTGACTCCTGCATCGTCTGCTTGTTCTCTCTCTCTCTCACGAGTTTATCATTGAATCGTGTCGCCTCTATTTACCTACACCACCCCTTGCTAGCCAACACCCCGCCCGTCAACCATCAAGGTGTGTCGTTCACTTTCTCTTGCTTACTTTCCCTGCCTCTTCTTTTCTCCTCTCACAAGTTAACACACCTTTAAAGGGCTTACCTGGCCTCCTCTAAAGTTCGTAGGTCAGGTTAGGTTTAATTTACTTGTAATTGGAGGTTTTGTAACGTATTGTCTAATTATTGACTGACACACCTTAGCTATGAGGTACTGTACTCTCTCTCTCTCTCTCTCTCTCTGTTTCATCAATCAAGGAAATTAATTTTCGTATAGACAGCATAAAAAAAATATTCACACAAAAAAAAACACGTCAAGTAATTTCAATAAAACAGACCTCCCAATGTTTAACAAATACCTTATTTTTTTTTGTGGGAGGAGGAGGAGGAGGGGTCATTTTTCTCCCTCGCCAGGTTGATAGAACAAAGGGCCATGTCTGTGTAACTATTAACATTTTACGTTGTATTGTGTTATTTTCACCTGCAGCTGACCCCGGGTATATTGTACTAACTTTAAACTATTATATTTTCACTTGGAACTGACCCGGATATATTGTACTAACTTGTAACTATTAAATTTGCACCAGGAACTTGTTAAATTCATCTCTTGTAAATTTGTGGAATGATTTTATTCTTGTTATTGTTGTCTGTTTTATTCTTTATATCGTTATTATCGTCTGTTTTATTCCTTATATCGTTATTATCGTGTTTTATTCTTTTTATCGTTATTATCTTATTTTATTTTTTATACAACTATCATCTGTGTCGTCTCCCCGGATCAACCTCACCAGACATGACCGTATGAGCACCTCTAAAACCCTCACGTCTGATGTAAAAGTGAAAATGGTAATAAGACCAGCATTTGTGTGAGGCAAGTTTGGGGCTTTTTATGGGAGGTGCTGTTGAGAGAGAGAGAGAGAGAGAGAGAGATGACGAGGAAAACGACGACTAGTAGGAAGAGACAAAAATGAAGAGAGAGAGCAAGAGAGAATGGTGAGGATAAAGAACACGACTATAGGAGAGACAAAAATTAAATAATACGAGAGAAAGTTAGTAAAGTTAGATAGATGAGGTGAGGTGTGTAGCGTTCTTCTCGTGGGTTACAGAGAGTAAGGGGGAGGGGGTGAGGTGAGCGGACAGGTAATTACCGTAGCAGTGATAATATTCATCGCGGAAGTCATTTCTCAACAATATAACTGTCACTTTCTCTAGTGGCGCTGTGTTGCCGCTGAGTGTGAAGAGGGTTATTGTTTGTACGATAATTTGTAAACAATTATTGTATTATTTTGATTACTGCTGGCTTTAGGGGAGCGGCGGTAGAGCTCTTTTTTTTGTGGTAAGGGTTGCTGGTTCGTGTTTGGGGTAACTTCACTGTACCCAGCCTTATCTGACTTACAAGACCTACTTTCACTGTTAGGACTGTTAGTGTCCTTTCTCTATGGTAAAAAATGAACTAAAAAGTGAACCCTTGATAATACAATAGTAATCGTCATCATTTAGATTGATACACACTTATGTAGTAAACCGGTTTCCTTTTGTACACCGCCATCAGGTAGTGAGCAGCATCATAACAGCAGCTGTTTATGGTAACATGCACTCACTGGGAGAAGTATCGTGTCGGCCAACATTAATTTTTATAATCAATATAGAATAAAATTAAGATGAGATTTTCATTCATATAAATTTTATTTTTTCTTTGTTATTTTATTGCATAAAAAAATAAATGCAGAATGACAAAGAAAGATTTGTACACAACCAGAGATACGCCACGTAATTCTTTAATGGTGAAGTTTTGTGTATTATCAAGCATAATGTACGCACTTAATTACCTAACTGTTGAAGCTCTGTAATAATTAAACATAACAGTGAAACCCACCTACTGACATGCACACAGGTTGTCTTGTAATAATATTTTACACAATATATATTCCCTTCATGAAGATTATGGAACGCATAATGTTATTTGAGTATTCTTATTCAGGAGAGTTTTTACGGTTGACCCAAAGCACGTTCTCTGTCTGCTACGATGTATAAGGTCTTATTTGATTAGCTAATGAAGCCCTCGTTAGTCAGGCTGAGTGTGTTGGTGGTGTGTGGCCAGAATGAGGAACTAGCTTATAAATGAAGGACATGTATTCGCAGCAGTTTATATTATTATTATTAGTAGTAGTAGTAGTGTTTATAATAATAATAATAGTAGTAGTAGTAGTAGTAGTAATAATAATAGCAGAAGTAGTAGTCATAGTCACATTATAGGGTGTGTTGGAAGGGAGGGATCGAATAAGCCAGGAAAACGGAAGTGCTGTCCGCCTCACTAAATATGGTTAGCATTACAGTGGTTTTAACGAGGGAAAAACATGAAGTGAGGTTTCCGTGTGAGGGGGAGGTCCCTAACCATCCATCAGTGTCCTCCACCCTTGCGTTGTGTTGACTGTTGCGTTGGTTCTTACTTTTTGTTGTTGGATGACCAGGAGAAGTTACCACATGTTATTTCTTGTTTCGTCTGCACTGTTTTAACTTTCTAATTCATTGTTTTATTTTTTTTTAAATCTTTCACTTGCGTATTTTTAAACGAAATAAATATATCACGTTATATTGAACTTTTGTTGTTAGTATGTTTGTTTGGGCATCAGCGTCAGATAAATAATGAGTTGTCGGATGTCACCAGGTCGCTGCTCTTCCCGCGCTGTCCTCTCCTGGTGGTCATTTATTTATTTTTTTTCCATATATTTTTTTTAATGTCTGGAACACCTTCATTATCATTCGTTATGCTGTGTCTTGTTTGTGGGGTCATGTGTGAAGTTGACCGTGACTTAAGAGATGAATTATTATAAGACTTGATGGCATCGTCATCATCACTGCTCATCACCATTTTTTTTCCTTTGGTTCAGTATAATCATCAGTGGAGTGAAAAGTCATGTGAATGGGACAACGCAATTCTCAACCTAACCTAACCACCTGCCCAGCCCCCACTTGCCTTTTACACCTTCCCTTTTTCTTTTAAGGGAAAGGCGTCGTGGCAAGGCTGATATAGGTCGGGTTAGATTAGGTTATATAACTTAGCAGATTATTAGTGAAAGTAAACTTAATCTAACTTTACGTTATATTAGGCAAACTTAGCTAAGATATATGTTAGATTAGGATAAGTTTACACGGGCTAGATTAAGTAAACTTCTTGGAATATTAAATTGATATTATATGACTAGATTGGGTTAAATTATGATAGATTTAATTTTGACCGGCAACTGTGGCTGGGCTGAGAGTCGTGGTGGTGAGAGGTGAGAATTAGAGAGGGTAGGTGAGTGTATTCAGCTAGTGCCCATCTCGCCTGACCAACCCACCAAGCGGGCCCACGTGAGCTACTCAATACACACGTACACTTTTACTGTCAAGGGAACGAGTGTGGGGGGGGGTTGTGGTAAGTGAGAGGAAATGGTAGTAGAGATGAAAACGCTGATGGTGGTGGTAGTAATAATGGTGATTGTGAAATGACTGAACTTGAGAGTGATGTCGATGATAGTGATAATGGATGTAGGTGTATTATGGTGATGAGGATGGTAGTGAAAGTGATGGTGATGAAGGAATGTTGATGACGCCTCCAGCACGAGACATGATGATAACAGAGAGAGAGAGAGAGACCAGCATGGCACAGTGACTCACATCAGACTATACAACGCACCATGACCAATCACATCATCTGTTTACTCCCGTCCTACCTCCACCCCCACCACCCCCACATCAGCTGTTTCCCCCCCCCCTCTCTACCCTCCTACCCCTCACCTTTGGAAACCTTTTAACTTCGTTATAGTGACATTGGAGGGTATTCGTATTAGTTATTGTGTTGCTGACTGCACATGCTAGTGTTGTATTGTGTTGCGTGTAGAGTGAAGAAGGTACTAGGGTGTTAAATGTATGAGGGTGTTAGACGTGGGATATGTGGGTGTTTGGTGTAAAGTATTTTAGGTGTAAGGTTGGGTGTACTAGGTGGAGGGGTAAGAGTATACTGTCGTGTGCCAGGTGAAGGGCGCTGATGTGTAGGTGAAGGTTGTAGGTGTAGAGGTGATGTCTTTAGGTAGGGTGTAATGAGAGAGAGAGAGAGAGATAGATCACTTCCACCTCAGCGTTAAAATCACCGCCATGGACTGTAATACCTCGTGTGTGTGTGTGTGTGTGTGTGTGGGGGGGGGTAAGTTGGTGTTCTGGGTGCGACACATGTGGTCACCTATAAATGATCATTCTTCGCTCCAATAACTACCAACACTTTTTACTCTACTGTGTCACTTATTGTTATTCATGTGTGTGTGTGTGTGTGTGTGGGGGGTAAGTTGGTGTTTAGGTGCGACACATGTGGTCACCTATAAATGATCATTTCTTCGCTCCAATAACTACCAACACTTTTACTCTACTGTGTCACTTATTGTTATTCGTGTGTGTGTGTGTGTGTGTGTGTGGGGGGGGTAAGTTGGTGTTTGGGTGCGACACATGTGGTCACCTATAAATGATCATTCTTCGCTCCAATAACTACCAACACTTTTACTCTACTGTGTCACTTATTGTTATTCGTGTGTGTGTGTGTGTGTGTGTGTGTGTGTGTGTGTGCGCGCATTTAACTCATGGATATAATTTTGAACCTGAGTTGCCTCGTACATTATTATTTCAACTTTTTAGCGTTGATTTACAGAGCTGAGGTTTGATTAGTTCAGCTGGTGTTGAGTGACGTCATTAGTTTAGTTGGTGTTGAGTGACGTCATTAGTTCAGCTGGTGTTGAGTGACGTCATTAGTTCATTTGGTGTTGAGTGACGTCATTAGTTTAGTTGGTGTTGAGTGACGTCATTAGTTTAGTTGGTGTTGAGTGACGTCATTAGTTCAGCTGGTGTTGAGTGACGTCATTAGTTCATTTGGTGTTGAGTGACGTCATTAGTTTAGTTGGTGTTGAGTGACGTCATTAGTTCAGCTGGTGTTGAGTGACGTCATTAGTTCAGGCGTAATTAGATGAGATTGAGGCTAATGTGGTGTTGGTCATGGGTGCCAGTGAGGTGTTGGTGTGGCACTGTGACAAACTACTCGTGTGAGTTTGTAGCCAATCAGTGTGAAGGTGTTGAGTTATGACGGCCAATGAGCGTAGTGTTGAGTTATGTCAGCCAATCGGTGTGGAGGTGCTGAGTTTAGTGTTGAGGTATGGCAGCCAATCGGTGTGGAGGTGTTGAGTTATGACAGCCAATGAGCGTAGTGTTGAGGTATGTCAGCCAATCGGTGTGGAGGTGTTGGGTTAAAGCAGCCAATGAGCGTGGGAGTGTCGAGGTATAGAGCTAATTAGAGTTTTACTTGTTTGTCATCTATCTTCATTTATCTCCTTTATATACTAGCTGGTCTCTCTCTCTCTCTCTCTCTCTCTCTCTCTCTCTCTCTCTCTCTCTCTCTCTCTCTCTCTCTCTCTCAGAACGGTCGCCACCCTACAAGTGGTATTTTCCCGTGACATTTTAGAAGCCTTAGTTAAGGACCGTTGAATCACAAAATAAAAACGCGGCCATTTTGACGAACGGGACATGGCAGGACACTTGTTGTTAGGGACTAGGAATTATGTAGTGGAAAATATTGAGTATGTAGATGTATATATGTATGTATTAATGTACACACAACATTAAACATACATAAAGGCCAAATGCAGTTAGAGACATGAAACTTCACACACACACACAGGGTCCCGAGCTTGTACTATTGACCAAAGACCAAAAAAATCTTTCCCTACTGAGATATTGTGTCAGGAAAGGTCAACTGTGACTGTCAAGGTTATACAGTAAACACCTGACCCCCCAGAGACGCCGGGTGATTTTGTTGGTATATACATTAGTAACACAGACAGACACTTTAGTATATATAGAAAGTTTGTGGATGTCTTTTTATTATGGTGTAAAGATTGTGTGATAATACAGCTGCTTGATCGTGTGTGTGTGTGTGTGTGTGTTTGATTTATTCATTAATACATTCTACTGTATGACAATATTTTATTAATACAGTATACTCTATAAGGGACACTTCATTAGGCACTGTTTAAAAGACCAATTTACCCAACACTACTTGACTAATGGACACTGTATACCGAACCTTATAAGCCCCCCCCCTAGTCCTAATACACACGTTATAGACCATCACTTTATAAGACACGCTTGTTTAAATGGCACACACATACCTTATAAGATAATCTGCTAGTGGTGTTTCATAGGGCACGGTATAATTGTCACCCACTGTGTATGGCACTTATTAACACACTCCTTATGGGACCATGTTTATAAAGCACGATATATGGGGTGCTGGTTATTAAGACATTACACTCGCTTTATACGGGACGGTACACGCGGCACTGTGTATAAGGCACTTAATTTCAGTCAGTATCCGGGACGGAATATTTGGCACTGTTCATATATTCCAATAAAAGGTAATTTAAATGATACTTGAATCACTATAAAGTATAGTAGTTAACACATCACTTATACATATTACATAGAGACGTTATAAGAGCGTTATATAGACCGACATATCATTGTAGGGAGGCCGGACAGACAGAATCAACGAGCGTGGGAGAGAGAGAGAGAGCTACACCTCTCCTACCACGACCACAGACACACTGACTCGGTGAGCTCGATGCTGCTCGCTTACTAGTACCCCCTCGGCCCCACCCTGCCTCCCTGCCTTTCCCTGCCTCGAGAGGATGTGGAGGGAAAGATGATGAAGATTAGGAAGAATGAAAACGAAGGGATAATTATTTCATTTGAGTTCATTAATTACAGGTGTTTTAGGTACAGATACAGGTACAGACAAAGCACAAGTTAAACTAAAGGTAAAGATATAAAATTACAGATACAAATACGAAGAACAGTTGCAAAATGAAGCACTCGGTACATGTATAGGTACAGATACCGTATAATTAAAGTATCGGGTGCTTGGTATATTACAGTAGCTGGCGGAGAAACACATTGAACAGTAAGTGTATATCCCGTCTAGTGTGTGTGTAATAATAATAATAATTAACGGTTTATTGAAAGAGCTACAGCCAGAAGGCTGAAAATATACAGTTACATATTTGGGAATGGGTTACGAATTACAAATAATATACAAGTGACATAATTGACACAAATAAGACATATAATAACTTAGATGGGGATCAGCTCAAACTACAGTTCATTTCAACATAGTGACAGTGTAGAGCAGTGTTTACTGGGAGTGAATACACTGATTTATTACATGTTATTGATAATTTTTACAATGGTTGGGACTGGGCTGTTCTTATAGCGACTGCCCGTGCACGTATGGGCTGGATGCGGTTGTGGTGTCGAAAAATTCTCGGACAGGGGATCTCAGGTGGTAGTAGGGGCCGGTGTCGGGGATGGTAGAAGCTTCTACCAAATTTGAAGATGAGGTCGTGGTGATGGTCAGTGAGAGTCGAATGGCTCAGTGTGTTGAGCGCTTTTGATATGTGGAGTAGGGGAGAGAATAATCTGTCATGCCCCTTGCACTTTTTCGTTGTGTTTACGTTGTGTGGCATTTAGGAGGAAGACGGTGGGGAGGCATAGGTGAGCTTGAAGTATGAATGTTGTGTGTGTGTGTGTGTGTGTGTGTGTGTAAGGATTGACTATTTTCCTACTTGCCATCTCTCTCTCCAACCAGGTGGTGAGGAGTAGCCACATTATTAAGGTGACCATGACCCGTTATTATCTCATTCCCCGCCCTCCCGCCTTTTTCTTCCTTAATCTGTCTTCAACCTCCAGGGTAAAGATACCTTATAACTGACTAGAGGGAGAGTTGCCATATATATAAGAGGACGATACATACATTGGCTGGGCTCATGGAAGGGTGTGTGTACTTATGCTTGTTTGTTATATTGTTGTTTTGTGTGTACGGAAGTAAGTGTGTGTGCTCGTGTGGATTTGTGCGTACTGTGTGTGTGTGTGTTGTGGTATTTTCACTCTCCGTCCTGACAGACCACAGGGTAGGTACAGTGGTCACGTGTACTACACGCTAAGGTAAACACACACACGCTCGACAACTCCCTGGCGTATCCTGCGGTAACTTTCTCACGGTGTACGCCCTGACTTGGTACTTAACGTGAACCTTACGTGTCGACCATGATTCTGTTTTTTACCGTCGTTCGAGCAAATAGTTTGTCCTTGCTAGACTTGTTGAAAGCGATGGTGGTGTGTCCATTACTGGGTTTGACAGTCGAGATAGACTGCTACTTATACAAGGTGCCTGTCAACCATACTCCCCTGTTACTTATACAAGGTGCCTGTCAACCATACTCCCCTGTTACTTATACAAGGTGCCTGTCAACCATACTCCCCTGTTACTTATACAAGGTGCCTGTCAACCATAATTCCCCTGTTACTTATACAAGGTGCCTTCAACCATACTCCCTGTTACTTATACAGCCTATCAACCATACTCCCTGTTACTTATACAAGTTGCCTGTCAACCATACTCTGTTACTTATACAAGGTGCCTGTCAACCATACTCCCCTGTTACTTATACAAGGTGCCTGTCAACCATACTCCCCTGTTACTTATACAAGGTGCCTGTCAACCATACTCCCCTACTGTAGAGATGGAATTGTAGACGGTGTTTGTTGATTTTTTAGATGTTTGTTGTATGAAGTAGACATCTTACCGTGGCTGTCGTATGTGCAACTAGAACACTTTATTATACGACACGTGATTCACTGTTGGGGCCCCGTGCAGGTGCTGAGCTTAGAGGGAACATTACTGTCAACCAAACCCATCTGGTCCATTTTCACTGTGCCACCTGTACCCTGTATACTGGTCCCTGTGTGATGTGTTGACAGCTGTGAGTTATTAGTTTAGACCTGTGTGTGCTGGGTGTTGTTCGCTGTGTCAGGGAGCGAGGATTAGCGCAAGGTGGTGTGGTGGACGGTAAGTGTAGTGTCAGATGCCTCGCTGTAAACAAGAGACAGTGAGAAAGGTCCAATAATACTTATTACAAAAAATATCAGTAAACAAGAAAGATTGTAAACTGATGATTACTGAAGTATTTAAGACAGAGGATAACACTGTCCACCTCTTCCACTCGGTCTGCTGCTTGAGGAAGGAATATTACTGTTAAATAAATTAAGACCCAGTTAAGGGATAGTTTAGACACACAAAGTTATATTGTTTACCTGCGTGATGCCTCGAAACCATGACACCAACATGGGCATCGTCACGGGCTTCCCACACCCCTACTTTTAGCACCCGTGAGTATGTATGTAGTAAGGAGACCACACAAGTTTCTCCTAGATTATGGGGAGTAGCCCGTGGACCTCAGTGTACACAGCACCGTACACACGTGACAAGTATGTACACAAGAAATGCATGTACAGACGCCACACTGACTTGCACATGCAAGCCCGTATCTGTGTTTGTATATAATGAACACTTTCTGACTTTCTTGTTACTCAGCTGGTGAGGTGAGCATTATCTTGTACACACCTCAGTACACACGATACCATGTACACATCACTGTATACGTGACACCTTGTACACACCTCAGTACACACGATACCATGTACACATCACTTTTATACGTGACACCTTGTACACATCACTCACACGATACCATATACGTGACACCTTGTACACATCACTGTATACATGACACCTTGTACACATCACTGTATACATGATACCTTGCACACACCACACCATTCTCAGAACATGTTTTCTCCTGTGTACCACCCCTAAACCCCCTCAGTCATGAAACAGCCACGGTACTTGTAATAACCCTGTGTACTCCTTATACAACAGAGGTAACACCCCTTGGTATCTCTTATACAACCTAATTCTCCATGAAGCAACAAAAACTAATACCTGTACCGTTCTCGTGACACTTGGCGGCCATGATAACACAACAAAGTTCACCGTAATGACCCTTGAGTTACTACTTCTCGTGACGTCGCACTTACCGTTCTGTGGTACTTGTCTCGTGGTATTCGTGGTACCTGTCTCGTGGTGTTCGTGGTATATTGGCCAACAAAAACCTACTGGGGTCTTAGGAAATGGAATAGCCCAGCCCTTCTTGGTAACCCGTGTCTCCAAACGGCCAACCTATATCACCTATCGCACACCTATCCATCAATCACGTCCGTTGTTACAGCCAATACCCATTTATTCATAATAGTGATACTTCTGCTGAGACGGTGCCGTTTGGAGACACGGGTTACCTCAGGGGGGAGCTGGAACACATTTCCGCAACTGCACTACATGTAAGGTTTCTGGTATCCGAATCAACAAAGTCTCCTCCTCCTCCTGGTAAGTGATACTACCTCGCTACCTTTACCCATCATAAAACAACAATGGCCCCAGCAGAAGCCCCTACGGTACCCCTCTTACCTTTATTGCTCATTAAAGTTGTCTGTCTGTTACATGTTCTTTGTTCTCTACTGTGGTTCCGTCCCTGTGTGTGTGGGGTCTTATTTCGTTCCACATCTTCCTCTCGCAATTAATGATGCAGTTAATTCCTTGTTGCTGAGTTCGATTAGCGCCTCAGTCACATCATCTCATTGTGTCTTATTAATTCCGAAACAATGGTACAGTCGCCGAGTGCTACAAGTGTGTGTGTGTGTGTGAGCGTCAGATGCTACACTTTCCCTGTCATCAGTTGAAAGTAAGACGCTCGTTATTATGCAGGAGCAGATGGTGTATGATGATAGTGATGATGGTGGTAATTGTGGTGGTGGTGGTAGAATGGTAATGGTGGTAGTTGTGGTGGTGGTAGTTGTTGTGGTGATGGTAGTAGTTGTGGTGGTAGTTGTGGCGATGGCGGTAGTAAGAAAATAGACATACATGCATAGAAATAGGAGAGGTTAGGTAGGGTATGTAAAGAAGTAGGTCAGTGAAACTTTCCATCTTAAAAGACTCTTGATCCAGTGTTGATGTCACGTTGGGTGGCTGCGGGGTTGATTGGCTGACTCGTGAACCGCTGCAACACCCCGTCCACTGTTCTGTAGTTTGGAAAAGAAAACCTCCATCCTCCTCACCCTTTAAGAAGTATCATCCACATTCCCTCCTTGAACCCCCTTCCATCCCTGTTATTCACCCTTGAGAAGACAGAAGACATCATCTTTCTAAACAAACACACTACATCTTGCTAGTTCCATCTCCCTCGGGTACTACATCCTCCTCCATCACATTAGTTCAAGAGTTCAGGTTTTATATCATGGGGAAGTAGTGTAGTGTTAGCGTTCATAACCGTAGTATATCTCGGTAGAGGGAGAAGGTGGGTGAAGCCTTGGTCAAGAGTGTAGGTGAGGTGGGTTGTTGAGGAACTGCCGAGGCGCTGTTGGTTACTCGTGGTGGTGATGTGTGTCACGGGTGTCAGAGAGGGACTTTATCCATGCTTTCTATACTAATTTACAGTTCTTATCTGACTTAACTTTCATTTTATAGCCAAACCTCAGAGATTATAGTTCAGTTTATAACAGGTGTTGCAGTGATCTGTGAGTTAAGAGACTTTATTAGGTCACCAGACTTCATCTCGTATATTTTTGTGTTGTGAAAACTTATGGAGGTAAAAGTCAGTCACATGCTCGGGCTGGAAGATCGCTCATAAGGCGGTGCTCTTGACAACGGTACACTCAAGGTGAACCCAGCGTTAGACGAGTTTCTTGTGGTCTTCCTCGAGGAAGTGCCCGGATGGGGGGAACTTGGGATGTTAATAGCCTTGAACATGAGAGTAAGGGCCACAACATCAAGGGCCACAACATCAAGGGCCACATCATCAGGGCCACAGCATCAAGGGCCACAACAGCAAGGACCACGACATCTCTCCCGGGTTGTGTCACATGTGTCCTGTTGTGTCTAGGCTGCTGATGAGTCACTGCCCACACGTCGAACCATCCAGGAGAGTTTCGTGTTATATATATATATATATATATATATATATATATATATATATATATATATATATATATATATATATATATATATATATATATATATTATATGAATGTGTCTAGTGCAGGGTTATGCAACTCCTCTTGGTTTGGTACGTGAGAGAGAGAGAGAGGCGTCTTAAGGCAGCTCATATACTCACTGGTTGAATTAAAAGATCCTGTGAGTGTGTCTTCATTGTCATCCCCTCAATCAAACACGAGTATAACCACGTCACTGTTGTTTACTATCTCAGCCCCCTCCCTCCCTCCTCCCTCCCTTCACTCACTCCAGCTCCTGGTGTTGCTGCATGTTGCCTGGTGGTCATCGTCATCGTCGTCATCATCATGTGTGTGTTGTCTGGACGGTACACGTAACCTGCTACAGTGTACTACAGGTTGATACAGACAGTCACAAGGCGTTGGTGGATATTTTACTGTGAGGAGGACTGATCTGTCTGTGTCTGTCTGTCTGTCTGTCTGGTGAAGCAAGAAAAACCTGATGCAATTTAACAGCTTAACGTGACAACACCAAGCCCTGAGACTCCCTTCCTCCCCCCATACCCAATCTTCCAACCCGCCCTTAATTTCAACCTCCTTTTACTGCCCCTCCTTCTCCCCCCTTCGACTTGTTTGTGAGAGAGGGAGGCATCATAACAGTACCCCCCCACCACCTTCCCCATTTAACCCCCCCTCATTTCTAGGGTAGATCAGACCACAGCCAGTGAAAGTAAGGTTTCTTCCCCTCACCCCTCCCCCCCCTCTCCTCACCTTCCTCCCTCTCCTTCCCTCTCTCAGTGAACACAAAGGTATCAGATCACTCACTTTTTATGTAATTATTTTTCCCCTTCTCTCTCTCGTTATTACTGCCACAACCTGCCAGTCATGTAGGTCAGTTGAAGTAACAACACCAGTACTCATCACCTTTATGTCGTGTGTGTGTGTGTGTGTGTGTGTGTGTGTGTGTGTGTTATGACCTGCTTGAGAACCGCCGCCAGTCAGATAGATAGATAGATAGATAGATAGATGGATTAGATACATATATACACAGCTAAGTATATAGGTAAGAAGATAGAGAGTTAGAAGGGTGAATGAAAGGAAAATGGAGAGAGAGGAAGATAAAGGAAGAGAGAGAAGGGGGGAGGAGATGGGGGTGGAGGGGGAGTGTCCAGTGTCTCCTTCACCTCAAGGACCACCACCTCACCTCCACCCTTTCTCTCCCGCCCTCCACCTGCTCTACTGCCTCCCCCCAACTCATCACAACCCTCTTGCAACCCACCAACGACCACCACCACGACCACCAACACCACCGACCGCCAACAACACCACCACGACCGCCAACAACACCACCGACCGCCAACACCACCACCACGACCGCCAACACCACCACCACGACCGCCAACAACACCACCACGACCGCCAACACCACCACCACAGCCAACAACACCACCACGACCACCAACACCACCACGACCACCAACACCACCACGACCTCACCACCGACCACAACACCGACCACCAACACCACCACGACCACCAACACCACCACGACCACCAACACACGACCACCAACAACACCACCGACCACCAACACCACCACCACGACCACCAACACCACCAACACCGACCACCAACAACACCACGACCACCAACAACACCACCACGACCACCAACAACACCACCGACTACAGCACCACGACCACCTACAACACCACGACCACCAACACCACGACCGCCAACAACACCGACACCAACACCACGACCACCAACACCACCACGACCACCTACCCACCAACA
>NW_024723833.1:5500616-5648116 GCF_018991925.1 Homarus americanus | reverse complement strand
AAAAAGCGACAGAAAGCGACACTTCGTATAATTCTTCGAAACAATGTAGTGTGTGTGTGCGTGCTACAATATCAAGGTACAGTATACGTTTTCACTTCTACCAGCTCGGACTTTCATTTGACCAGTCCCTGTGAGTTTTTAAGTTTATCAAGTACCGGTTTCTTCTGTCAGTAGTGAAATCATAAAGCAGCTGAATGCGTTGATAAATCCTCCAGCTTCTAGGCGAAAGTATTTATTTGTTTATCCACCCCCCAAAAGCATTACTAATGATGCTACTACTTATACTACTACTACTATTACCACTACTACAACAACTAATAATAATAGTTATAAGAATTATATATATTTATTATTACATTATTATTATTATTATTATTATTATTATTATTATTATTATTATTATTATTATTATACGTGGACAAAAACCATAACCGTATTAGCAACGTGAGTGTGGTCAAGATGGCGACCAAGTGAAAACTGCCGAGTTTTCACCACTATAAGTTACTCGACGGGTTGAGGTTAGTACGGGAGACAATACTTCATGACACATCACACACACACACACACAGTCTTCAGAGCCACGCCCTAGATTTTCAGATTGGTATGTTAATGTTTTTGCTTACTGGGACTGGACATGCACATAAAGCTCTCCCTACGCACATAAGGCTCTCATACGTACATAAAGGTATTCCTACGCATATTAAGGCTCCCCTACGCACATAAAGGCTCTCCTACGCATAAGCCTCTTATCCACACATAAAGGCTCTCCTACGCACATCAAGACTTGCTTATACTCAGCGACTCTTCATGGCTTCTAAAGTGTCATACATGAATACATTCGCTCTGGTTGTGAATGTCAGAACACAGCTAACCAGTTTATGTAAGAAACCAGGAACTAATGATGGTTATAATAGTTAGAAGTGAACTACAACTACATTTATAACAAGGTTCCCTGAGAGTGTAAACAGTACGTTACACTAAAGTTCCCGCCAAAAGTTGATACCGTATGGCAGATATTGTCGCGTTTATGGTAATTATCGGAAAAACGATTGAAGTTACTATAGAAAGTGTTATTTTTTTTATTACAACACAAACTGGTATTGACCAAGTCTATTGTACCCTTTAAATAACTCGGAATTTTTTCTCATATTTCATTTAAGGATTTAATGTTGAGTTTTTAAGATTACAGCGCGCGGAAGATAAGGTTTTAGACGCAACAACACCGTAGTCTTCCGGCTTTGTGCCTTACTTACGTCTACAGCAATGGTTCCCAACCTTTTCTTGGAGAACCCTGTAAACAACATCACAACTACAATACATCTTAGTAAAAACCTATCTTAAGTTTGGTTATGTTAAAGTCAAGCTTAAGTAAAGAAGTTCCGTTAAGGATCTATAAAATGCTTAGGTTTTATTATTGTTTAATTTTGTGAAACCATTCCCCCTTCCATCTCAGAACTTAACCTCCCCGTGGCTGTGTTAGGCCCGCCAGGCATTGTTTTATTACTGCCTTAGGTAGATTTCCTGTACGAACCTCTGTCCTGCATGGCAGTGAACAGTGACATTACCCATATGAATCTGACCTATATACATTTATAGTTGTTAATGAATATGATGTATTTTTTGTGTGTGAACCTCTGTCCTGCGTGACAGTGAGAAGTGATACCACCCTCAGTGTCAAGACCTGACTGAATTACTCGGAATAGGCAAACTGTACTACAAGCTCTGCCAATAAATTTGTTAAACTAAAAACCGCTAGTTACTGGAGCGGCTATGGTTGTGCAAGTTGTCCTTTGTCGTAACGCTCCACGAATTTGTTTATTTATACTACTATTTTTTGGATATTCCGTTATGAGTTATGTATAATTGCACTGGTTTACATCCTAATAATAATAATGTAAATAATAATAATAATAATAATAATAGATAAGTGTCACAAGAGCAGCCTTAGACAATTGTTAATCAGTCTGATAAAAAATGCTAAATTAGTTAAAACAGCGCGTTGTGAGCCCTATTTCTTTTTAGTAATTTTGTAATTTAAAACCAAACCTTTAATAGGTTTGTGATATAACGCAACCTTTCTCTGTCTCCATGCACACACTCGGACACTTACACACGCACTTACAATAACACACTTGTTTACACTTACTGTACTGTTCCAACACCCTCAGCCGTGACACCCTTCATGATGGCGGCAAAAATGGTGTCGAAATTGCGAAAGTGAGATTCTTCTGTGACGAGACGTTCTTTCATTTTTTGTCACTGAAAATTTTTCATAAATCTTTGACAATCCATCTTTGTGTCGTAGAGGGCGGACCAACATTTTAGCTTAAGGTCCAGGAACATTCCTTCAAACCTTAAAAAGTGTTGTAATTTATTGTACGTGAGCCAGGCGGATACGTAACACATCTCCAGTTAGGAGGATTATAGCGTAGGATCTTTTAAGGGTCTAAGACTGTAAGGCATCAGTAAGAACTAAGACAGTGGGGAAGGAACACCTCTGACTGGGGACTAGAAATCTTCAGTTAGTGACCGGTCAGCCAGTTTCACTTTTCATGGATAAGGAGACTTTCTCCACGTTGTGTACCTACTAGTGTTGTAATACAGGTGTACATACATACACATATATTAGGGTCAAACACGTACATAAAAATACAGCACAAAAGCACACACAACATTCATATAATTTCGCACACATACAGCACAACGCCTGATAAAAAATCACATACTTGTATATATATATATATATATATATATATATATATATATATATATATATATATATATATATATATACTTTCATATCACACGTACTGTACACACAGAAATCATGCACACACATAAATAACACAACAACGTAAGGTACGTACACATACACCATTATGATATATTGAGCCACAGAGATTAACACGTTTCCTTAATATAATACTACCATTTTGGCCGCAACTTTCCCTTGTGGTCATTCACATGTTGTTTACGGGAGTGTGATTATGGTAGTCCCACGTGTCACGCGCTAATGTGTGGTGATATGTGATTGCTACTTTTCTTCACTCTCTCCTCTCAGAACTGAACTTTGACTTTCAGTTGGTAATTTGTTCTGGCGTCTAGTACCTTCTCTGCTGATCCAATGTTTACATCTTTACATGAACAAAAACTGGACCGGTGGGAAACTTAACCCGGCCGACCTGACCTACCAGTCTTGCCAATACAGTTAGGTTATTACTGTTCCAATTAATAGATAGATTATCGTCACGCCAATCTCGCCGGAAGATATTAATGCTCATTAACAAGAGCAACAAAAACTGGCAACGGTAATTGTAAACTGATAAACCTGAGCTCTGTTACAGTACAGTATATACCCGCAGGGGCGGATCCGGGGAGTCCTGGGATCCGGACTTCATGAGAAAATTCCATTATTTCTTTAATGTAGTCTTGTACTCGGGCATTTTTGTATTGCAAAAAGTTATTACTATTGACGTCAGAATATCTCCCAATATCATGTGCTTCAAAATGGTCTCAAAATGCCCTTGATATTGGTCAGATTAAAAATAAATACAAAATCTGGGGCCCCCAGTTGGGTGGGCTGGCCCACCCCGGAAATACCATACCTTGGTGACTGCTACACACACGTAACTGGTGTTATAAGTCCGAGTCCAGGTAGAATATTTCGTGGTATTTGGTGCGCATACAGATCACCGTATGTGATGCCACGTATACAGTATACATACAGTATAGTTCATACAGTTACAGAATACCCTACTCTGGGATACCCAGTCCTAGGCGATACCATTACCATTACCGTGCCAGCCATTAAAACTTAAGCGGGATAACGGAGACCATTGATACCAGAGTGATTTTTTTTCATGTATAAATGGGTTTAATAAACGTTGCTTGGGGTTCCAGTTCTAGTTACGAAGCTTCAAATCCTAGATAGGATATTTTGCAACATTACACACCCACCCCGACACACACATATACTACTGTATATATATCACCAGTCAGTAAGTTTAAAAGCTCCGACAGAAGAGTGAATACAAACTGCAACCGTGTTCTGTATGTACAATACATTTATAAGCTAAGGGTCTACACACACTGCTCCCCAAAACATAAGTCAAGGCCACCATTACAGATTCTGGTATCCGGACCCCAAACCCTCCCCTTCGCTTTAATTGTTATCAGCTCTTTGTCGTGCCAACACTAAATTATAATTAATGCTTCCCATTTGCAAATAAAGACAGCTTGTGCAAAATTCCGGAGTTAAGTGAGTACAGGGGGTACCTAGTGACAGCACTAGGATCCCGCTTCCTCTATCAAGGAATAAACAATTGAAATTGAATTGAATTGTTAAGTGAGTGGTTTGAAAATGTGGACATCCTCTTGACAATGAAAATTTGGCGTCATTAGTTATTCACACGACACATAAATGTTCTTGTCTGGGTTATAAAAAGACCACAGTAAGTATAGATGGTCGTAGCAGTGAGAGTAACCTACGGGATCTGGCAACTTAATAATTCGATATAGAAAACAATGAGGAAAAAAGGAAGAAATATTCCCGGTTTGGTGAGCTAGTGGGTTGGGGGTGATGCGTGTTGTCTTGGCAACAGTCAGACCAGTGCACCAGTTTACCAATCTCCCTCGCTAACTGGTGATATATTTGCCAGAAAATAGACCCTAGAAAACTGGTTGGACAGGTTAGTAAAACATACCCGACCGACCAGCATATCCGGTAGTTGGTATATTACTGTACGTGTTTTTAAGTAAATTATAGTATTGATGTTGCTGATGCTTACATACGAAAATTATTTATATGCGCTGTACCAGTGATTTCCACGAGCGAAAATTATATATCACGCGTTAAGAGTACACTTGTGGGATATAGATTTAATTAGTGTAACAAATTTATTGGCAAATCCTGGAGTACAGTTTGCCTATTCCGGGTAATTCAGTCAGGTTTTGACACTTCTCTGCCACGCAGGACAGAGGTTCATACACAAAGATATATATTATATATATATATATATATATATATATATATATATATATATATATATATATATATATATATATATATATATATATATATAAGCGATGGGAAGAGAGGAGGGAGGGGGAGACTAAGGTGTGGACTATTGTTTTTATAGTGATGACTGGCCAGTGTGACGTCAGCCCGGTGCGGTGTTCTTGTTAACGACCTTCCTGACCTGGTGCTGACATTATGCAACTGTTGTTGATATTATGCAGCTGTTGTTGACATTATGCAGCTGTTGTTGACATTATACAGTTGGTGTTGACATTATGCAACTGTTGTTGACATTATACAGATGTTGTTGATATTATGCAGCTGTTGTTGACATTATGCAGCTGTTGTTGACATTATACAGCTGTTGTTGACATTATGCAGCTGTTGTTGACATTATGCAGCTGTTGTTGACATTATACAGTTGGTGTTGACATTATACAGTTGGTGTTGACATTATGCAGCTGTTGTTGACATTATACAGATGTTGTTGATATTATGCAGCTGTTGTTGATATTATGCAGCTGTTGTTGACATTATGCGGCTGTTGTTGACATTATACAGTTGGTGTTGACATTATACAGCTGTTGTTGACATTATACAGCTGTTGTTGACATTATGCAGCTGTTGTTGACATTATACAGTTGGTATTGACATTATGCAGCTGTTGTTGACATTATACAGTTGGTGTTGACATTATACAGCTGTTGTTGACATTATGCAGCTGTTGTTGACATTATACAGCTGTTGACCTTATGCATGATCCGCTACAAATGGTGTTAACATTTGTCATTATACAGTATGCTATTATTGATGTTGTGATAATGATAGTAATGGTATGGTAGTGTAAATAGTGATAATTATAGTGACATTAATTGATGATAATAATGGTATGGTGGTAATGGTGACAGTGATAGTCTGATGGCGACAGTGATAGTTTGATGGTGATGGCAGTGATTAATGGTGATAGTGATGTCAGTGAATAATGATGATAGTGATGCTAAATGATGGTATGATAGTGAACGTGGCCATCTCCAGTGAACAACTGTGATGTAATGTTTACTGTCTACACTCATCATCACCATGTGTTGCTCTCGTATTAAAAGTGAATGATGGTGACTGGGATAGTGAAAGTGATGGTGATTCTTCTAATCATCCCTCTTACGTGTCTCTGATATATATATTCATCCCCTACAGTCTACGTCCATCATCTCTGACGTGGATGATACTGGCATCTCTCCGAGTAGTGTCAGATATAAAGAAGATATGAATCCCCTTGGCTCAAAATCTTACCACAAGTAATAGAACTAGCGAGTATTTTTAAAGATTAATTACACTGAGTTTGGTACTGGATGACGTGACATTTGCTGGACATTTTTTTCATTTCCCCTCCGAGGCGCCCGTGACACTTTCCTGTCAGACCAGCTGAGCGGCGTCAGCACTCACGCAACGCACGCCGACCACCACGCTGTTTCACTTTCCTGCCGTCTCGCTGTTTTCACTTTCTGTATGTGATTTGCTATCATGTGATCCGGAGATTCATGGTAATTTGTTATGGTTGTGAGACTGTGCACGGAGTTTAAATATGCATTGTCTAGCCGACTCTAGCTGGACATCGAACCCGGATTCTCAGTCCTGTGCTTTGTTATTTTATTTTATTTTCATCTTTGGGATATAGATAAATAAATCAGCTTGTTGAGAATCTTTATTACGACCACTAGTCCACTAGCCATTTAAAGATAATGAAAATATTATGGTGGACCACTCACGTAAGAGTAGTGTATAAACTCCTGTAAACAGACAAACGCTCGTAAACATTGAAACATTCGTCGAGTAATTAAATTGATCATCATGAACATACTTTTTGTATCAGAAAAGGTTTTAAAATGTACTACAAATGGTTAGGTTTACAACAATGCCTGTTTAGCCACACACATACTGTAGCCGTCAAGTGTACCGTACATGTACTGTGACGTCTCGCACCGTTTCGAATGGGTATTTAGGTCCGCCAGATTTCACCAGTAAATGCTTTACGGACGTTGAATGGTTTAATGTAGAAAGTATTTACCGGGAAGTTTTATAGTGGCACCCTTGGCTCTCACGTTGGGCGCTAGTACTTTGTACTTTATCTGCCTTGTGTGACAGCTGTGTTAATTAAATAATAATTATCTTGCGTTGTGATAAGTCTCACGTCTTCTGATAAGTCGGCCGTAAAAAAAAAATAGGCTGTCGTCTATCACAAACAGTTGTTTTATTTAAATAATTCACCAACACATTACATTAATAACTAATTGTGTTATTCATAGTTTTCATGAATGATGTGTTTTATCATAAGGAGATTACGTGTGTGACTTTTGCATTTGTCCGGATATTTTCATGTCAAATGCGGATATTGATTTTGTAATTGATATCCAAGCTTCTATAAATTATCTCTTTTAGTCTCTAAAATTTAATGATGTAATATTTTTTATTTTAAATCTTCCACTAGCCATGTAAACCAATTTAATGGGTGGTTTGGGTTGGTTCAAATTGTTCCAGGATCAGAGGCTTCCGTTCTCTGATTATGTAATTTCATGACCTTCGCCAATTTCTCAATATATTTACGTTCACTTCATCTTAAAATCACAATAGTTTTTCCTGCATGTTTAATAATTTACTGTACAATAGTTAAACCCCTGCAGCCCTGCTTCGTTAAGCCGTCACTTAAATTTTGGGGGTAATCTCATCCAAGGATTTAGGTATTTATTAGTACAGAATAAAGTATGGCGTGTTTGGTGAAAATATGAATAAAAGTTTGATGGTTGTGGACAAACAATGAAGTGGCACGGTGGAGGACTATCCACCCTATCAGTGCTACACTTTGTAAAATGTACCAGTATGTTACCTGCACTGTACTTACCTGTAATATGTAAACAATATTTTATTGTAGCATGGAACAGTGTTTCTGTTGGCCCGACACTAACAGTTAGCTGTGTAAAATATCTCCTGTCTTGTTGCCATTGTATTGTAATTGCATTAGTTAAGGGTTGTGTTTTACGTTTCAGTGCAGCACTTTCGTCGATTGCAGCAGAGGAGCGGAAGCTGGCGGGTGAGGAGCGACGGGGCCAGCGGCTGGAGCAGGACCTGGCCGATATTATCCTCGCAAGAGATGCTGCCAACAAAGAGATCAGGTAAGTCCAGTTCATCCCCTTTTCTATAACTGTTAATTATTAACCATTTCAACAAGCCAATTGAGATATTCTAAGGCACTCCTGTTGCTAATGCTGTACAGTTCTGTATTATTCATATGGAAAAAAATTTACTGGTCTACTCTGTTAACAGGAAGTAAACCAGCACTGTTAAATTGTTCCAAACCATTATGTGTTGGGGGGGGGCTTTACGTGTACCGGTATATCTTGTTATGTTTTACATGACCTGCATCCTACCCTTCATTTCTGTATCATGATGAGCAAACAAAATGAAATTGGCTCTGATTCAATACAGAAATAAGCCTTTTGGCTTTCAAGTAAAATTTTTGGGTGTTCTGGTTGAGGAATTAAAGTTTATTGACACATTTGGGTACTTTTGATGCACCCTCTCACCTGATAAAGAATGGTCTAAGGTTACTTGTGTGTGTTAGTACAATACTCCTGAACATACTGATTAGGGATCTGGGTTCAAAAAGTTATAATTTTGATAGTTATAATTAGATGTGGTAATATCATGTTTTAGGTGTTTTTTTCTGATGCTAAATGCATGTGTTTCCTGTATTTCCAGTTCCAAGACAATAATTGATTTTGAACAAACATTTCTTACTGTGGATAGGATCGTAATTCATATTTCACTCTGAATTGTATTCCAGGCGACTTCAGAAGGAAATTACAGGTTTGACCCAAGATTATAAGAAGCTCCAGGAGGACCTGGAGAAGTGCCAGGTGTCTAAAGATAACTTTAAGAAGAAGGCACAGGAGTATTGCCTAGCCTTAGAAGAACTAACTAATATACTCTCCTCAAAAGTGAGTTACCAGTGGGGGTGTTTATGACATGGAAGGACAAGAGATATAGGCAATGAACTGCCCACTTAATTTGTCAAACCTAAAGCATTCTTATGTCAGTCTTTAGTGAAATTATTTGTTTTTATTAATACTGTGTAGTAAATTGAACCACACATTTCTCAGTACCAGTTGCATCAAAATCCCAATTTCTCTAATATCCTGTCTCTCTTTGAAATGTTTAACCGTCCACTTGAGAAAGAACATTGTGTACTTATCTCCATTTCTCTTTGAAGTCCCTATTTTTTTTTTTTTTTACCAGTATCTAGCCAGCCATGGGAGCCTTTATCTCCTCCAACCTCTTCCTCTTGTATCATTTCCTTATTATCTTATTTAGTTTCTCAAGTTTTGAATTACTAAGCACATTGTATTCACTCATGCCCTTACCACTTTCTCTAACAGAATAGAACTTGAACAATTCATATTTTTCTCATAAAATACAGTATCCCTCACAATTGACATTAAACTGACAACAAGTCAATCGAGCAACTGTTAGTGTTTTTGTCTGTCATTTTGAAGGGATTCATCTTATTTTCAATGTTATAATTCAAAAACAAAGGTGCAGGTACTGTAACTTGTATATTGGTTTGATTAGACCCAACTGGGTCAAAACATAGACACCATTTGGTGGTTCACAATGTAATTTAAATTTTAAATATTCTGAATTTATGTAATTATGTCGAAGTTCATTAATTAACAGTAATTACAGTAATCGAATTTTATGATTTTGAATCCATATCCTTAATCAACACATAAAAGTGTACCTTTATATGAATTTTGAAGAAAAAGTACATTTTGGCCTCTTTATGGGTGACAAAACACCTATTTTCTGGAAAGTGAAAACTAATACGTGTGATAAAGTTAGTCTACATTCTTGAGAATATGTGCAACATTATGTGGTGTCTTAATGAATGTATGTTTAGAAGTCTACCTAAAACTACTTATACAGTCCTTTGCGTGTAACAATGGTATCATATGAATATAAATGTACAGTACCTAAATTCTCTTTGACCATTTAACTGAGCCATGTACCTGGACACATAATAATAGAACTTTTTTGTGTTGCAGGACTCAGAGCAATCATCATTGAAGAAACAGTATCTGAACTTAAATGAGGCTGTATCATCTCTCAAGTCTCTGAATGCTTCCTTAGAGGAGAGCATCACATCTAGGGTGGAGGAAATGACCAAGATGGAAGCCATGGTGGCCAAGTTTAAGGAGGAGAGAGAGCAGATTATTAGTCAGGTGAACCTTCTACTGGGTATATCATTACCAGTATTGTGTGCCCTCTCTGAATGTGTTTTATGCTGTGATGACAGTTTCTCAAACATGATTAAAAAAATTTAATACTGTACTTGTACTTTATACAGTACAGTATTTAGGGTTTAGTTCGTGCAGTGCAACTATAATTTTTTTTATTTATTATAAGTAATACTTCATTAATATTTTTCTTCCATTTAAAATGTTTCATAACAAGACATCATACTTTTGACAAATAATGTATCCATGAACTTAATCAACAAGTGGAGGAGATCTTTTAAAAGATGCAAATTGACTTATATCAGAAGGAGAGTCAGCCTTGCTTAATTGTCATGTATTAAGTCCTGGAGGTTTTAATTCCCAGTTCTTCATTACCAGGCAGTTGTACAATGTTATCTTGGAACCTATGGGGTAGAAGAGCTATTAGCATCTAGAGCCCCAACATTAAATGGACAGTATGTCCCTAAATAGGATGTCCGTAACAGTCCTTCATTTTGATGTGACTTTATTTCTTAACTAACAGATTTTAATGAATTTGAGCTCCACATTTCAGGCAGGCAGTCCAACTTTGAGTCAGTTGCATGTCTTTTTAAATACTGTACTATCAAACTTTTATTAGTCTTTATTGAAATCTGTGGATGATCTCTGGTGGATTGTCTTATATGAAAGATGAATATCTTCATCCATTTTGTGATCTGCAGATGATGGAAGCAAGTCAAAAGTGTGATGAATTGGAGGAGTCATGCAGGAAGCTGGAGGAAGATAAATACAATGTGGAGAAGGAGCTTCTCACCACTCGTGACTTGGCACAGAAGCTAGACATGAAGAGGGGTCAGGCTGAGGGTGAGGTGGCTAGGCTCAACACTAGCCTTGAGAAGGTAAATTTTGTAAAAGTAATCATAATGGAAAGACATACAGTATTATACTTTTTTTTTTTTTTTTTTTATTTATTGGGCACTCCCTTACATCCTTGTGTAAGGTGAAGCGCAGAAGTGTTTACAGCGCCCAACAGGGAAGCATGCTAAGTTCATGCTTGCCTTTATGTCTCATGAGTTAAGGGCGTTGAAGCCCGAAGAGTCAGTGGTTTATGTCATCAGGTTATTGGAAGCTCCAACAACTCCCTGAATACGAATTCGCAACTTTCGACTTACAACAGGTACCTACTTTACTGCTAGGTGAACAGGGACTAATGGGGGCTAGGAAGTAAGTCCAAACAACTTCCACCGGCCCGGGAATCGAACCCACGACATCTCGCTTGCGAGGCAAGAACGGTACCGTTTCTACCACCGATCCCCCACAGTATTATACTGTAATAACTTAACATTCTTTAATTCATTTTCACAGGCTTGTGGTGTGACAACCTTCCTTTGCTCTAAAAAGAAAAGATGATTTAAGTATTTTACATGTCAGTGACCATTTCAGTTAATCCTTCATGTGTATAGAACTAAGTTCATGGTTCTTAAAGTGGGAGCCTAGAACATCAATTAAGATTGTGACTTTCTTTTTTATAAGGGCCAGTGAGGAAATCCCAGTGTGGCTCATGATAATAATTTTACTGCATTTGAATTTTATTTATTGTGTATTGTAGATACTCTTATTATAAATTATTTTAAATTATTAAAATGGTAAAATATTATTTACAATCACCTAACTACTTCCACATCTGTATTTGAAAATTAACCAATATCTTCAAACAGTTTTATAGCACTTGTTGTTCCTAGTCTCATACAGTGCATTGAATGATTTTGTTGACCCATTGCTGCATGACTAGCAGAAATGTCCCATCTCTAATTGAATGTTCCTCTCTTGTCCACAAGCATAATTTAGCCCACTTGATGTCATCTGTGACCTTCTGTCCTATTTCTTAGCTTTCCCAATTCTTCATTCTTTCATTGCTTTCCCACATAACTAATTCTTATGTTTTATTGCAATGCCAGATGTACTGTATTAATAGCTAAAGGTGTGAAGGTGATCACTCACCAATAGGTTATTGTATACTAGTACAGTTCACTGATACATGATGAGGATAGACAATATTTTCTATTCATACAGTCATCCTTTTATAATTTAGAAGAAAAGGGCTCAAACTTTACCAAGTTAAATGTAATTCTGTAAATGTTTTGTGACATTTTGCCTATTTCTCTATAGATGCTTCATTCTGAAGAATTGTAAGATTAATTCAATTTTAATAATAAAACAATGATATGTGCACTAAGGGTCCAAGGACATGTATGAGTGAGTCTGTTCTTATAAAAATTTATATTTTAGTTTCTGGCTACCTGTAGGCTGAATTAGAATAAGCACTTTTTAATATTTCCCATAGTTTTTTATGCTTTTAGCTACATGTTCTGTAGAAAGGTTCAAGGCTAACCTCTGCCACATAACCCTATCTCAGCCCTTTCAAACTTCTTGCACAGTAATAGTAAGTGCATTATCATAGACCCATGTTTTACAAGCTTATAATAAGAAAAATTTCATCATCTCCCCTGAAAACCATTATATTTAGAGCTCACAGTTCTTCAACTTATTACTTCCCCAAGACTTTTTAGATCCCTGAAATCCCAGCCTGCATTCTTCTGACCTTGCACTATTACAGTGCATAAAGGCAAAAGTAATTACATCTGGTTTGGTCTTGAAATGTGTGAGTATATGCTTGTAGTTCTCAAAGATACACTGAAGATAATGAGTCAGCTTCGGTAAACCTTAGCATGATCACAGGATAACAGCCAGAAACAAGATGATTGAACTCTGATTATATTTAGGCAAGTTTCATGGTCATGGTAGGTGATGCTGGCAGTATCAACAAAAGCTGCTGTTGTTTCTGCTATTTACTTTGATCAGTAAATTATATAGTGACTACAATTGAACAGGTGTTGGAGCAGAAACGGTCCCTAGAGCAGAGATTAGATGGTATTAGCTGTCAACTGAACACTGAGCGCTCAAATGCCAGGTCACTGGAGGAGGTTCTTAACGAGAAGCGTCGAGCTGAGTGGTCATCCCAGGCCAGCAACAAGCAATTAGAGGTAGAAAAACACCAGTTGCAGAGAAAGGTTGGTGCTTCACTTATCTCAGCTGGTAATAATTTGTAGATAAATTTGTATGTACAAAACCTTATTGTTTTGTAATTTACAGTATGTTTAGTAATGTTGAGTTACTGGTACACAAGTAAGCGTGAATAGTTAGCACATTACAACATTTTTCTAGTCAGTGATGTTTTCATACATATAGCTCCATACTGTATAGCCAATTAAAACTGCTTCTATTAAAAACTTTCAGTACTTTTTGGAATGTTTAATTTTTTTTCAGGTCACAGAACTTCAAGAGCAACTAGAAGATGAAACAAATGAGACCAAGAGATTCCGGACCAGAGCAGCACAGTTGGAGAGTGACGTAGAAAGGATGCGTCGTGAACTGACCGATGAACGATTTGAGAGAGAACGGACAACACAGGAACTACGGCGGGTACAAAGATTCCAAAACATTAATCGTGCATTAGATGCCCTTGAAACAGGATCTCAGGCCACTAAAGAGGGTTCAAGACCCCCGGTCAGGGTGTTGTCACCAGATCCACATCCCACTCCAGTCTCCTCAGGGTTACCCAGTAGATCAGAATCTCCTCTTCCTTCTGCGTCACAAACAACAATCCACTTAGAAAGGCGCCGTAGTTTTAGTAAAGCACATGCTACTCAACTCCATAGCTCCTCCTCTGACACGGGACTGGAGAGGAGTCAAGCTATTTCCAGCAGTTCAGACTCTCACAAGGAACCTTGGAGACTTGCCTTTGGGAGCAGAACTTCACAGTTAACATGGCAAACTGCCAGCCAAGAATCCATCCGCCAGTCACCAGTTACTTACAGACGAGCAACTGAAGCTGACCCTCCATCTAGAATAGTATCCCCTACTAGATTAGGAAGCTCCTCCCCATCCCAACAGCTTCCACATCAAACCACACCCCAAAATCCTGAAGCTAAGAGAACTTCCCCAAAGTCTAACACAGCAGTGAGTATGGAGGAGGTTCCCAGTGTGCGGCCAAAAGACACAAGCCTAAGGTTGAGTAGACAAGGAGCCAGTGGTGGAGACTGACAGTTGGAGCTAAGGTGATGTGATACAGTTGACAGTAGTTTATAGTGTGATGATCTGTGTGTTATAAAGGTATTTTATAATTTTGATTCACTGTGTTTGCACTAGTATGCTTTCTTTCAGATGCTATACTGTTCTGTACAACTCCTGTATCTGTTGTAGTGTAAATACAAGTACTAGTGTATGTAGTTGTATTAGTTCTGTAGTTAGTTGTAATTGATAAGTTAAAATATTAACTATTGATGGGAATCTTTCTATATTTTTCTATGGTCGTATTTTTTTTTATTATGACAGCGAAACATATTTTTTATGGCAAAATGTTCAGAGTGATAGATCTGTGATGAAGCTTTGGCTGTGTTAAGAAGGTGTCTTCACATAACAGCAGCTGCTGTTTATATCAAGAAGAGGGTGGTGGTGGTTGACCAGTTCTTTCCATGGCATAAAGTACTTGTCACTTTTTGAGGTGTTCATTATGATGGTATGTAAGCATTCATTTTTTTAATGGTTAAATATAATTGTATACTAATGTATGGAAATCATGAAACACAATTATTATTCATCTTAAATGCAAGCATTCATTGCTATTTTATTATTTATTTATATATTAATATAATTTAATTGCAATATACTGAAACACCTCAGGTCGGAGCTAGCTGGCTCATAGTCTATGAAAGAACATTTTATAAATTCTTGCATTCATATCATTTTATGTAGAGGAAAACATGAACATAGTGTGCAAGGCAAACTGAATTACTGTAAAGGTATTGTTTTTAAAAGATATTTATGATACATCTGTGATTTGTAAATGTACCTGTATTGATGTGTCTTATGTGTCTAGCTGGTGGGTTTAATATGACTGAACAGTGTTGTTAACCAGTGCTTAATACGTATTTAATCTGCCAACACTAATTATAACAATACTTTGTCTCTCTTTCTAGGTTCGAACATTGCTCATATAAGATCAGTGCAAGTGTTAAGGTGAACTGGAACTTTTCCCAATGAAACTATTGTGCTTATCGTAACTTGTGAAATAATACAAACAACTGTACCCTTATAACACAGTGTTTGTTCAGAAAAAAAAAGCTGTGTTTTAGCTTTTATTGAAAAGGTGAGAAAGTATAATAATTCTTGAAGGCTGATGATACTGTGAGTTGTATTCATGTGCTCTATGGTACTGAGAAGTTTTGAACAGGTGGTGTAAGGAGTGTTGTAGGATGAAGAGCTCTTGGTCATGCTCATTATTTTTCTTGAACTACTGCACTAAGAAATGGGTGGCCTTAAAATCAGATAAGCTGGACTTATTTAATTTACACAAGGTCACAATAAACTTTTAAAAATACTTATCCTTAAAGATTTTAATATAAAAAGGGATAGTATTTTCTAGCTTTAAAAGTTTATTTACAAATTGTTGAAATTTTTACAGGAAAAAACTGTAATATTTGTATATTTTAATAATTGTATTCACAATTTTTAATCCTTTTGATACAGGGTATACTATAGAATGTCCAAGGCAGGCAGTACAATATCCATGGGATGCATTGTGGCATCATGCCCCATACACGTAATACGTACAAGTTGCTTGACGTTGAATATTTTGCGAATTGTGATACCCCCACATGCCTATGAACAATTTCTGGCCTCATCCACCATATTCATAGTCAGTCATCATTATTATCCCACCCAATTTGACCTATGAGTAAAAACCGTAAAGCATAATATTATTAGTGCTGTACTGTATGTTACTGATGGACCTCTTTGACTTGACAGTTCCTCACCAGTGATTTACTATTACTTCAGATTTACCTCCATCCCAACACCCTACACCTCATCAGTTGTTACCGGTATGTAAGTGTCACTGTGTTAGGATACTGGGAATGACCATAATCTTTCTTTAGTGTTGAGTACAGCAATTCAATTTTGGGTGTTTTTAGTGTACATTTTAACACAAAGCAATGCATCCTGGATAGCGCATTGACAGTTGGGAGTCAACCCTGCAGCCAAGATGGTAACCAAATACTGTACCAGTAGGTCAAGTGTTGCCCAGTCTTGTAGCACTTGTTTTACCCCACAAGGGGAGTTCCTGGAGAAATTAGGCAACTGGGATACAAAGACATGAAAGTTGACTGTAGGAGACAAATATTACCAGCAACTTCAGTAGAAAGAACTTTTTCTTCTACAAATAAGAGTAATGTTTGTCTTTACATACTGATAAAGTCCAGTCATAGAGGATCAGTTGAAGAAAATCATATGCTTTCTGTAGAGCATAATTTGGAGCATGTTTACTCAAAAGTTCAGTAATGAAACTGGTATTTATCAAAAGTAAATTATTAATGTGAAATATTTTATCTGAACTATTCTAAATTTACTGCAGATATAACACCTTGCTCTTGTTCTTTAAGTTAATCCCACTGAAGATCCATTTGGTAGTCTACATTACTACACATTGGCAAAGTTTTCATTGCCATAAGATCACATTTCTCTCTCTCTCTCTCTCTCTCTCTGGCAAATTCTTTACTACCTTTCAATTTTGATGATTAGGTCCAACTCTGCAACAGCCTTCAGTAGTTTTTTTTAATTACCACAGACCTTAAAAGATCACTATTTTCCATCTCTGATTTCTTGTCCCCACTTCAGTGACATTATTATGTAAAATCTTCTTTGGGTATTTCAGCCACTGACCATCTCCAAAGCTTTATGTGTTAAAGACTTAAGCAACACTTGAAACATCTGGTGACGATTTACATGCTGGTTTGGTGAACCCTTGGAGGAAGCAATTGCCTCTTGCTTTTAAATGGTTTTGCTTTTCTATGTATGTTTAGTTGTTTTCATTTTTTGTAGTGTTTGTTTTTTGTTTTCATTTCATTGTATTCCAATGGTTTTGTTTTCCATTAGTTTGTACACTCTCCCAAAAATTATTGGTCCCCTTGGGCCTGATGAATTTGGAAATGAACACAATAACACATGCACAGCAGTTTTGGTTTGGTTGGTATTTCTGAGTCCGAGTTGCTCCTCTCATTCTTTCTTCTTGCACCTGATAATCACCATGATATCTGCAGTATACCACCTATTCTCTACATAATGTAATGAAATAGGATGAATTGTGATACCATATGCAAAACCAATGACGTCATGAGTAACCCGCTGATTTATGCACCTTAGATACTACTTCAGCCCCAGGGAATGAGTTGCCAAATAGGCATATAATGTTATTATGTTTTCACGAACTGAAGTTATAGTGGAATCGCTTCGAACGAAATATGAAACTATGATCCAGTATTACATTCATTTGCACATATAGTATTTACAATTGTATACTATGATGCCATATCCAATTACAATGACATTATGATTTACTGCAAATAGATATTATTTCTACCTCGATTGATGAGGTAACAATTATGAATATAACGTATCATCTCATGATTCGTGCTGGCAACAGAACATATCTGATACACACTACGAGATGACGTCTGTCGGTGCGAGCTGTGTTTTCCAGTGAGTCTCAGATACTAGTGTTGGTCATGGATTTACAGCAGAAAACGCCCACTGTTTGACTGCCGTTGATATATTTTCGCGACATTAATATCATTATATTATTTGACTAAAGATGTAGCACGGTGATTCACCACAATTACAACAAATGCCAGAAATAATAACTGGCAGTCTCACAGATACTAGGAAGGCAGGCCTACCAACATAAAGCAGGAATCACAATTAGTGATCGGAAATATTTGTCCAGTGTGACACATTGTATCGATGAGAAAAGGGGCCGATACCTTTGGGGGAAACTGTATATGTCACTGTTTTTCTTTAGTCTTTACTTTCCAGTTTTATTGTACTTCCCTTCATTTAACTTTTGTCATGGTTTTGGTTGTATCCGTGGTAGTAGGAGTGGATTATGTTATATAAAGATAATAATATGTCGTATTTCTTATTTCTTACCGTAGAGTTTGATACCTTCACACTGATTACTTACAGGAGATTATGGCGTATCTACGTAGAAGTTCACTCCACCACTCGACATTCCATGATTTATACTTGATAAATGATGATTTAATGAATTCATTTAATTTTCAACATCTATCTAAGTTACTGGTTATACTTTGTCATAACCAATCAGTCATTACCTTTAGTAATAATAAGATAGGATCACAGATACGGGCAGATAATTGCACTTACATTTATTTGTCAAGCTTCCATACAATGATTTACAATTTGCATGGATATATGATTCACTCACGTTCACGCTGTAATAAAATTAATCTTCTAAAAGAGAATTTTAACTTGGGGACACATGTGATTACTCTACTATGGGTATAACTTAACAGAGCCTTAATTCTTCAAGTGATACATTTACTGCCAGCCTGGATTGCTTTTGTTGCAACCAGGCATCCGCACAAGAACTTCTTTCCACGGGCCACAGCAACAAAAAGTACTCTTGGTTTACCACACATAGTCTCGCGTCACTGACAGTCACGGTAGACGGTTGTCGCGGCAAGGAGAACTGGTAAGCGTGACTTGAATTAACCATTTAGGTGCAATAGACCAGCCTGGATTGCTTTCGTCGCAACCAGGCTTCCACACGTGATATTTCCACGGGGATAACAAACCTAGGTTAACACACTTAGTCTCGTGTCGATCACGGTCACAGTAGACGGGTGTCGTGCAGGAGAACTCTGTAAGCGTGAATTAATTAACCATTTACTGTAGGTTTGATAGGCCAGCCTGGATTGCTCTTGTCGCAACCAGGCATCCACACGTGATATTTCCACGGGGATAACAACCTAGGTTAACACACTTAGTCTCGTGTCGACGACGGTTCACAGGACGGAGTGGCGGTGGACTCTGTGTGGTGTGGTGTCCCGCCCCCTTTCAGGAGGGAGAGGATGGAGACGACGTCTTAACTAACCCATGGCTCAGGGGGTACTACTCAAAATGAGGTTTTTGGGTGTGAAGCGATGAACAGTACAACACTGTTTCACTGCCCACCCCCCTAAAGGCTGGCTAACATACACTAATTGAAAAATACATGTCCCAGTTATGCCTCGCCGGGCGTCTTATCTCTGGTAAAACAAACTTTGGAGTTGGTTGCGTGGGTAAGCCTAACGCAACCCATGACAACTTTCCACTATGAGTTGGTTGGATAATGCAGATATCATTCTTTCATTATGTCCTACTTTCTCAGTAAAGTACTATACAGTATATAATGAACTGGTGATTGTCCCCCTCACACAGTAGCCAAGCCAACATGTGAAAGCCTTCAACAAAGGTTGGACCAACTACTGAAAGATAAGGTCACCAGGAGCCAAAGGTTGTATAAATATTTTCGCGAACTAACAACTTTTCAGTGTGGGATATACCAACTCTGAGTGACATCGATAAATTTACCTTTCATGTAGTTTTGAAATGGTCTGTGCAATACAATAAGGACATTGTAATCATTTTCTAAAATTAGTGATTTTGAATGCACTGTACACTGAGTTAGATATTTATCTTCATTATCATTAATTTTAGCTAAGTTTATGTAAAAAAACCTATACTGTACTGTGGTCTGAAATGGTAAATCTTTATATGAGAATTATAAAAAGATTAGATTCATATATTGTACATAGTCTTATAGTATTGTACTGTCTTATTGTCTTTTCTTTCAGATATGACTAAGAAAATTGTTGAGAAAGATTTATTAGAAGCGTTTTCTCTGATTATAGTACAATAATAGAAATTGTGAACAATGATTCTTCTCTATTTTGCTTAGATACTGTAAATTCTATAGTATACGGTAAGCTTCCTGTCTACTTTGGCTATAGTTTCATATAATCAAAGATTAGGCTGAAAAATCAAGTTTTACTTGAGAATGAGATCAAATGTTTGATATCAAGGCGTTATGGTTTTGTGTGTATCCCGCACATCTAGTATCTCTTAATTTTGGTACCAAAAGTATTGTTTTTTATTTTTTTGCATCAATGTTTAAACTGAAAACTACAGAAAGTAGACAGCAACTGCATTATCAAGCTTAGCATAAAGAGAAAAATTATGTCAATGCTCAACACACTTGACTTGAATGACCATTGCAGTACATCCAGTTGAGTGAACATTTATTCCAGCATATTGGCCTAGTGTCACTAGATCAGTTGTTTTATCAGCAAAAACAGTTTATTTATATAATTTAATAGTTAAAATGAGTATGACAGCTCAGTATTGCAGTGTATCAGAAGCATGGGATTTATGCACTTTTTTTGTTAATGACAATCTTATTTTTGTCTAGTCACTGACTTAAGCGAGCTGGATTCGTGTCTGTCAAATTGGATACCCATTCGACTAGCTAAATTTTTTTCAAGATTGTGTGAGTACACCATAACCTACCTTCATGCCATTTACTAGTATCTTAATAAAACATTTATAGTTTTCTTCAGTAAGTTAATCTCTCACCAACCCCCTTTTTAATATCCACGTTTTATATTTAGTAACCGTTTTACCAATCACAATTTCCACTTTTGGCCACCTCAAAAGATTTCTAGCCTAGCACAAAGGGATTCTTTTTCTGAATCATATCAAATGGTTTGTATTGTTTGCTTCATGGTGCAAATGTTCCTCAAACAACAATTTGTTATAATCTACCCTGCCCAGGTGAGGTTAGTTGTTGCTATTTATCTATACTGGTTACCCCAGGGCTTTGTGACCCAGCCTTGCCAGCTGTTTCCACCCTTGTGGGCTGTTGTTAGGAAGGACATCCAGTCATAAAACTTTACTTCAACATGCTGGCTAGCTTAATGGAGGGGGGGGTGGGGTCATGTTCTGATTTTACTTGACAGCTGCCATAAAATAATTATGGCTAAACCACATGAGTGTGGAACATAACTCTTTTGTCGTCAATAAAGGCAGTAGCTCCTTAAATTTCCTCCAGCCACTTCTGACTCTTACAACTGAGCATGTTTCAGCACTACCTCCAGCACTGATCATGTCACCCAAGTAACACAGCTCATTGACACAGTCCAGACACATAACCCCAATGTTTTGTTGTTCTGACCTTGCTGTGAGCATATGGTTACCTGTACATACAGAAAGTCAGCAACTTCCTGCCATCTACCCACCTACACATGTGGCCAGTTCCACCAACAGGCTTTAACCTATACCATTTCTTTTCTTTTTTATTACTTTATTTACTTCATTGTTCCACCACGTTACTGCATCACAGACTGGGCCTTTCATCCAGCTACGCCTAGCGGAACATCCTTTATTTTAGCCCAGCATCTTGCTGCACTACACCTCTCACTGTCACTGGGTGTTTCCAGTCTTCTCAGTTCAATATAAAATGCTTCTATATTCTGTTCCTTTAGCTTCAACACTCTCCTTAGAACATGCAATTACCTTTCTCTACACTATTTAAGGATAAGCAACATGTCACACACAAGCAATTTGTGTTGCAAGGTACACCCACTAAAAAATTATTCGGCATCCGTGTCATATTGTATCACGCCGTAAGGGTACCGAATAATTTTTTAGTGGGTGTACATGATACTTGTAAACACACACAGACATGTATACATGTACACCCAATAAAAAAATTTTGGCACCCTTACGGCGTGATACAATATGACACGGGTGCCGAATAATTTTTTAGTGGGTATACATCCTTCCTCTATTATTACATTTACATTCGTAAAAGCTTCCTATCTGATTTCCTAATGAGAAAGTATTCAATCTGTTTTTGTTTTCACCTGACTCCTACATAATCAGCCTAATCTCCAATTCTTGTGTGTGAGGGAGTATAAGGTACACAACACTTGTTTTCTTATGTTACGACATTACAATTTACAATTACAGTCAACCCTCGCTTTACGCGGTCCCACATTCCGCGGTACCCTGCCGAAACAGGAATACTACTCACATTCCGCGGTGCGTGTACCCCTTTACGCGGAGAGCGGCTGGCGAGCCGCGTCATTTTTGGATCCAAACCTCCCGCCATCCGCCATGTTGTGTAAGCGGCGTGAGCATGGTGCGCACAAGGTCGCCCAGTCATCAAAACATTACCGAGTTCTTCACCCGCCACCCACCACAGCCGGCCCAAGTCAGTGATAGTGATAATTATAGTGAGGATATGGACTTTGAGGGGTTTGACAAAGAGGCCCTGCAAGCCTCTGTGGTGGATAGTGATACAATTGATACAAGTGATACGGGTGAGGGCCAATAATCTGCCCTCTGCCTTGGAACCAACCGCCCATCCCCGTGTGCCCAGCCATCATTTCTACTAATGTAAGTGTTAAAAAACCTAATATTATTGATATTACTCTTAATTATTAATTGTGTGTGCATACCATCATAAAGTTAAGATAATATTTTTACTACAACATAGTTGTGTGTCGTCAAAAAGTGGAGTTTGGGGGTCCGCCCGGTCTCTATTTCAATTAATCCCATATGTTATGTTGTTCACTTTACGTGTTTCTCACTTTCCGCGGTACCCTGTGGGTTGAATTAACCGTGTAAAGTGAGGGTTGACTGTACTGTACAGGTTGACAATCCCTTGTCCGAAATTCCAAAAACCATAAACCTCTGAAAACCGAAAGTTTTTTAGTGGAGCAAAACATAATTTTTTTTTTTTTTTTTTTTTTTTTTTTTTTATATGGGATTAGCCCACCCGGGCACAGGTCACTGACCTACATTGGGGTCTGGGGGCGAAATGTAGTAGTAGTAGTAGTAGTAGTAGTAGTAATAATAATAATAATAATAATAATAATAATAATAATAATAATAATAATAATAATAATAATAATAATAATAATAATAAAAATAATCATTCATAGTAAATAAAATTCATAATAAAAAATACACTAAAATAATATAATAATAACATTAACAATAAAAATAATAGTAAAATAATAATAATAATAATAATAATAATAATAATAATAATAATAAAAGAAATACAAGAATGAAAAAAAAAAAGATCAAAAGTGAGAAACATGACCTATGAATTATTATTATTATTATTACTATATTTTCGCCCCCCGGGCCCTGGTGTGGTTCTATGACCTGTGCATGGGTGGGCTAATCCCTGTAATAAAAAAATACACCCTAACCTAACCATTCTGAAATCCAAAAAATTCCAAAATCCAAAACACATCTGGCCCCAAGGATTTCAGATAAGGGATTGTCAACCTGTATTAATACTGCCTCCAGTGATTGATCACATATCTCCTGACGGCCAAGAGTCCCATACTATACCAGTGCTTGGGGTTGGGGGGTAGAAACATGTGGTGAGGCACGTGAAGTCAAAGGACGAGATCTTGACCATCACAAAAGCTGAGCAGGAAGACTGGGGGTCACATGTATGAGTGAGTGAAAGGTAAATGCCTACTTGACAGCGTAATTTAGCCAGGCCTGCGTAACAATTCAAATGGTACAGGTACTGCAAAATTACTAAACGTCATATGATGTGAACCGAAACCTTAGGGGTTAAACAATGTGTTGCATTCAACCGTGTTCATTGTATCCCTGAACTCGAGTGTACTTTCTAACATGCATATTAATGTACAGCGAGTGTTTTGCCCCTTTTTTGGCTGTTGTGTTCTCAACTGTATAGCACATACAGTACAGGTATAATTATTATACTGTACAGTATAACCAAAGAGACTAGCATTTTTTTATTTATTTTTTGAGTGAACATACTGAACTGGCACTTCATGCCCATTCCAAATGCTATCTTTACAATGTTATTTTGCAGGATTTCATATATTTGTAGAAATGAAATAATGCTGGATCTATTTTTGTAAAACACAATAATTACCACCAACATTCTTATTGGTTGTCTTATTGTCCTTAGGGAGATTCTGCAAGTTACCCCTTATCTTAATTCCTGTGTCTGATGTACTGCGCACCTCATTGTCATTTCTAAAAACCCGTTTTAATTCATATTACGCTACATAATATTCAAATCCACCGCGCTTGTAGAATCTCAGGAGAGACGTGTATTTCCCATCTTTTTACCCTCAGGATCACTCTCAGTAAGTCCCGCCTTCGAACACAGTTGTCACTACGTTTATTGCACTCTCTACTGGCAAACGCAACCTTGAATTAGTCTGTTTAAATCAACTTTAGTAATTCGCCAGACCTTTGTCAACTGAGGGTGAGCTTTGAATGAGTAACAGTTAGTTTGTTTGTGATTATTGTCATTGCGTGAGTAGCGATCACTGGCAACTCAGGGGTATATAAACTCAAGATGGCCAGGGAGCGCGTCCCCTGACGCTGCCCCGTTTGTCTCCAGATCGAGGGTGGGCTTAATTGAAACCCACCGGTCGCTCGGAGCCGGTGGATACCCAGCAGTGGTCAATATAGGAGTGATGGCGCTGATTCGGCATGATTAATCGGCTCTACTCTACCTCGTTGCCGAGGACCCCAAACCCACCTCGGGTCGGAGTGTAACCGACCACAACAGCAGTTGTTAGAGGCGCCAGTGCTATACCCTGGGACAGGCCTTGGAGTTATGGTCCACAGTGTGGTTGTATGTGTTTTTTACCAGTATGTTTTATAAGGAATAAATCAATTAAGACATGTTATGGTTTCACCCTTCTTTACCCTTATCGATCTGGTCAATGGAAAACCTAACCCAATGCCTAGTCCACTCTGCCCGCTACCTAACGAGCTACATGCTGCCGAGAGGGGGTCTGGTGGCAGCGACCCTTAGAAATTAAGATTAGAGTTAAGTTATCCCTTAGACTTAGTGACCCCAGAATCTGGCAGTATACTGAGAGCATGCATGTGTGGTGTATTCATGTCTTTGTGTGTATATTTGTACATTACTATACAGTGGACCATGACTATAAGAATCACTTTAGGCCAGAAAATTTTATTTTTAACCCTTACGCCCCGGGTGATGTTCTGGAACGCATGCTTTTTCCCACCACTGTTTAAATGCCCAGTGCGGGTTATTAGGTTTCAGTGTGGCTATTTGCCTGTCACGCCACACGCTTGGCCACAGGGAAGCTTCCTGAACGTAATTACCTACTTTTATTTGTTTCATTTTCATTGTTTGTCCATTTTATCATGTTGTATCAAAGTAATATTGCTAAAAGTAGTGTACAGAAGTTGTATTGTAGAGTAGTATTACTAGAAAATAATGCTATGATTATGTTATAAATGTATTTATTTGTGGAATTATTATTATTTTATGCATTACTTGCTCTACCAAACACAAAGACAGCCTGGAGACAGACTGCGTGTGTGTTGTTGAGCACTTTTTTATGAAAAAGAAAGCAAATAAAATACTCTAAATAAATTATTTATAGGAAATAATTATTATGATCAGTAAATATGTGCATTATTGGCCATCCCGGACACAAGGGCAAGCAGAAAATGGTTGCTAAGTGCATAGTGACCATGAGCGTCATCTGTCAAAACAACACTGTTCCTTTATCTCCCTCGCCACTGCTGCTACAGGGAAGTTTCTAGAGGGTCAATATACAGCTCCTCCCCGACTTACGACCTTCTCAGTCGTATCAAAATTTTATCAAATTACGTATTTTCGAGTCCCAACGTCAGTGATTGCGCTGTGTACTGACAAAATTTTCGTTTGTAATTCACTGTAAAATGGCTGGCAAGCTTAAAAGTGAGAGTTTTGTGGTGCTGAGAAGAAAAGGAGACACCCATTTTAGGTTTTCTGGATTATTTAAGCATTTTCGACTTAAGACCTGGATTTGGGTCCCTAACCCTGTCGTAAGTTGGGGAAGAGCTGTATAGTTTTCCTACTTCGTTTTGATCGTTTTATCATTTAAAAAGGTTAAACATTATTTTTTGAAAAGTTTGATTTCTCTCGATTCATCCCCACATGGGAAGGACATGGCCAGCAGCACCCTAGCCTGGGGCGTAGGGGTTAAATGTGGGTGATTTATATGCAGGACTCTATTTTCAGGTAAAAACAAATTTTTGCAAGGCAAAAACAAGTTGTAATGAAGGAACAGGCAACTTGGTTAGGCGGCTTTGACAAGTGTTATCTGTGGCAGTGGAACCTAACCCCCTATTTCCCATAATCTTTTAGTCTCGCCAACTACGGATTTGCCAATCACTGTTTTTCAAGAATCTAACCCCCGTGGTTGGCAATAGGAAATGCATCCAGCTGCAAAATTTACCATACATCAAATTTGTGTGATGGTAAACTGGACACCATGCCTTAAGATAATCACAGCTAACTCACATGGAGAATGGCTATAAAATGGTGATGATGATTATACTAAAAAAAGGATTAAAATATAGTAATGAAATAGAAGTGTTTATTCTAGAATATTGAGTAGTGTACTGTAGTAGTTTGTACATGTCATCCAAAAATGCATTGACCCCACCCTGGTTCTCACACTCGCAATTTAACCTGGCAATACGTTGGGCGCATGTGTTAGTTGAGCCTATTTCACAGTGTCTGCCCTCTAACTTAATGTAAAATTATTTTATATAAAATTCTCATTGTAAAAAGATTAAATTCCTTCATGAAACACTCGTAGATTAAATGTGTAATATGTACTCTTGAAATTTAATGCAAGGATATTGTGGCAACTCTGGTTGTAGTTGCATTGCTAATTCATTAATATGATTTTCTTCGTTATTTAAGCAAATATACGAACATTTGGAAACTTCTCATGATCTTAAATAATGATGAATAGTTTATTATAAAAATGCTACATTTAGATTGCTCAATATTTATTCTGACAGTGATACAGCCAAAAAATAAATCCACCAATCACAATCTCCATTAGGCCACGGCTGCACTGAGAGCGGGCGGGCGTCGAAAACTTTGAAACATTGTAACCCATAGATGTGGCCGCACTGGCATCAGGCGTGAGCTGGCAACAACACTTGCCTGCTCTCAGTGCAGCCTCGGCCTTACATACAGTATTGCCAGGTAAAATTGCAAGTACAAGAGCCAGGGTGGGGTCAATGCATCTTTGCTTGACTGCATATAAAATTAAATGACAGTACAGTACAGTAGTAGTGAAAATTTTTATTTTATTTTTTTCCAACATTCTACTGTAGGCTACATATCTTCAATGAACAAGTGTTAAATTTCTTATACCCTATCAAGCCATTTACTGTCTAATACAAGGAGCTGGAATCCAGAGCAAATTGCACACACATTCTCTTAACCCCTTGTGTATGGTGCCACCTTTGAGCTGAATCTACTCCTCTGTGTGTTCAATATCTTTACTCTTCCTCTCCCACTATTGTGTGTGTGTGTGGGGTGAATAGCATAGAGATTGGCACATAATAGTTGCTGAAAGGGTTAACATCCAGTTAATTCATTCATTACAAAAAAAATTTACTGAAGTGCGATGAAGTGTATTGAGTGAAAAACAAGCATGCACCCCAACTGGCATTACATGTACTGTATTCACATTTATGTGTGGCTATGAGAATAGAACAAGTTACACCTTATGCTTACTGTTTCTCCATATACAGTACAACAACAATTAATAATCCTTTTCTTAACATTTTGGATAAAGTCCAGCTTACATGAGGGAACTGGCTAAAAAAGAGAATAAGCCACATTTTGTTTGTACCTCTAAAGAAGGGACCTGGCAGGTCACAACAAAAAGTTCATAACTAACTTGAATACTTACAGTTGCTTTAAACATTATCTCATTACATTTTCACATTTCTATGGGGGCTTTTGTAATAAAGTAATTACCAATGCTTCTTCCTTTCTGTACCTGTGGTTAACTCTGTGCTTAAAGGACATTAAGTATAGTTCTCTCATCTTCAAGTACAGTGTCTAATGAATAACAGCATATACTGGTATAATAAAATACTATACAGTACTGTGCAATGTGTACCGAGCTGCAATGAACTTTTTCTAAATATACTGTAGTACAGTACTTTATAAAGTATTTGTATCTTCCCAATAATTATTCTGTATACAATACAGTATTAATTTTTCTTTCTTTTTTAACATGACTACCAGCATAAAGGTATGGTGAGGAGACCCCACATCCTCAGAAAATAATACACAGTTACAGTCATTTGACTGGACTACACAAGTGTGAATACTGTACAGTAATTTCTACCATCTTGTGTTAGGTTTATATCTTTTAGTCTTTAATAATAATAACCATGAATTCTACAAAATATACCTTATAGTACAGGTACAATATATATTATTTGATATCTTTTATATTTATTTCTCTCCCACTACTCCAAATAAACCAATACCTTTAAATATCACTACATACCAAAGCCTCTACACATCACCACTGTCAGCTTCAATGGTTTTTACATATCTGCAAAAGAAGAATACAGTACAGTAAATATATAATATTTCTGTTGTTAAGGTAAGGACATCATTGTACCCCAATAGAATTACTCCTGTTTTATGACAATTGTTATCTATTACCAAATCTGACAAGACATTTGTTTGGCACTATCCTACTGGCATTCATCTACTAATGATTCAAGATTCGATTAGAACTTTAATTTATACACATTGTGGCAATGGCGGCTGACACCAGAGATTTTATTCAGCTAGGATAAACTCCTGCACCTCGGTGGGTTAAAAGAATTCAGTATTTTAGGACTGGACAGAACATCTCTCATATTGCCCTTTCATTCTCATCCAAATTTTTCCTGTCATTTCACCGAAATGACCCGTACAGTACAGATAAACCTCTATTTATGATATCCCAATCTACAATAATTCGTGTTAACAATGCTGATATATTAAGACCACTCCCCTATTTGCAATGTAAACAAACTCGCATTAACGATATTCATCATCCCGCCAACTCGGAATATGGAACGCATCACTCCATTTGTCTGCTGAGGTGTTATCTACCCGAACACTGCCTCATGGCCATTTGGAGAGCCACAGTTCAGCCAGTGTTTATTCTTGGTTACATGTGTGTGAGAAATGGAGCTCAATGTTTATTGGTCATCATAGATGTTGTCATTTAGCATTGATGTTTTTTTTTTTTTTTTTTTAACCTTACAGTGAGAGGACACCACTAAAGTTCATATTGTACTCTGTTTTGGTGACAAGTGATTTTTTGCTAATTTTTTTGTCACTGAATAATGCTTTGGCTCTGTGAACACGAGGTGAGCAGCAGCAACCAGTATCAATATTTTTGTTATCATTGTTTTTCTTACAGTTAGCAGAAATTACAAAGTTTCAGTGTACTGTACTATACAGGTACAGTACATGTACTCAGATTTAGTGACTGTGAAGTGTTTTCTCTGCTTTAGTGACTGTGAAGTGATTTCTCTTTGTTTTTGAGACAGTGAATTGAGAAGTGTAACTTTGAAAATGTCTGGCAAGCATTTTGTTCAGAATTCTGAATTTGGGAAGACCAAAGCACCCAGGAAAACTATGTCTCTGGAGGGCAAAACTTGACATTGTGAAGGAGCATGCTATATTTCTTGCACTCTTGGCCTGGTCCAGTCAACGGTGTTTACCATCATTATGAAGGTACCAGATTGCCTCATCACAGAACGTGAACCTACTCTTCATTTCTAGGGCATTAAAGAGACATGAGCCTATCATAGAGAGGGGAATCTACTCCAAGACTGGATTCAAAACCAGAATCGACACTGCTTTCCTCACTTCACAGGGATCATCATGGCAAAGGCCACCAATATTTGAACAAAGCTGAAGGCAGAAAGCAGTGGCAGTGAAACCTTTTCCTCTTTCAAGTCTTGGGTGGTTTCAATGGTTCAAAAACTACGGCAATCTCCACAATCTTCGCCTGACTGGTGAGGCAGCCAGTGCTGACGTCGTGAGTGGTAACACCTTCCCAGCACTCTTGAAGACTAAGGTGGAGGAAGAAGGATACAACGCCAAGCAGGTCCTGTTTTGAAAGAGGATGTCATCGAGGACTTTCCTGGCCAAGGAGTAGAAGACTGCACCAGGCTTTAAGGTTGCCAAGGACCGCCTTACATTGCTGCTTGGAGGCAATGCTGAGGGGAACTTTTAGCTGACTCCAATGCTGGTTTACCACTCAGAGACCCCTACAGCTCTTTAGGGGTGTACTAAGGAGCACCTTCCAGTTATCTGGTGCTCCAACAAAAAGGCCTGGGTTATGACGGTGTTGTGCCAGAGTTATGTGGTTGGCTACCTCTCCAAGCACCTCAAGGAGTATGCCGATGAGCAGAACTTCACTAACAAGTTTCTCCTGATCCTCGACAATGCACCTTCACACCCGCCTACCATGGGTGAGTAGACACAACATCACTGTGATGTTCCTGCCCTTCAACACCACCTAACTCATTCAGCTGATGGATCAAGGTGTCATTGCCGCCTTCAAGGCCTACTGCTTGAGGTAGTTGATGATGCAGTTGTTTGAGGCGACAGATGAAGAGAGAAAGCCGACCATCAAAACATTCTGGCGCAGCTACAACATCAAGCATGCCATGCACAAATGCACAACATTGACAAGTTGTGGAAGGAAGTCACACAGCTGCATGAACAGTGTGTGGAGGAAAGTGTGGCCTGAGCATGTACAGTGTACTAACCAACTTTGGCGACTTCACAAATGTAGCTGTACACCATGACATCAACAGCATCTCCAAGGAGGCCAGCTTTGAGGAGGTCAATGAGGAGAATGGCAGAGTTTTACAGAGCCACTGAGGAGTTCAGCACCGAGGACTTGCTGCTCCAGGAACAGCAGCAAGGAGTGGAGGAGTCAGCAGGTCAGGAAAACAACCCTGCACCCATGATGTTGACTCTGAAGGTGTTGAGCACTACCATGGACCAAGTGAACACTCCCATGGATCTGTTGGCTGAGAAAGTCTCCAACTTTAACAGGAGTTCCTCTGTGAGGGCACTTGTGGAGAAAGACATGTGCTACAGGGAGTTGTTCCTGCAAAAGAAGGAGGCACACCAGACAACAATCACCTCCTTTTTCAAGACCCTGTCATAGTCACAGCCACTACCCTCAACTTCTGGGGTCACCCGCCATGCAGAACCCTCCTCACCTGACACCTCTTCAGTCTTATTCAAGTGCTACACCATCTTTAAGTCCAGAATGAAGGCTATGCCTCCAGTCCCCACTGTGTCTATAGCCTCGAAGAGGACATGTGGTGATGACCAGACTTGTTCATAATGATTTGGTGAGTGTTGTTTAATTATGTTGTAGTGCTAGTAATATCCAATTTTTTATTTTTTCAGTGATACAAAAGGGTGTCCGACTGTCCAGGAACTATCCCATTGAACTGCATGTAATAATGAACCTGATTTACAATATTTTGACCTGCGATTGGGTTTTCAGGAACACAACCCCATTATAAATAGAGGTTTACCTATATTCTAAACAACTGTCCCCTTTACAATGCCCCTTTTTTAATTTCTTGTGTAGTATAAAACCAAAGTAACAAAATACAGTTCATCTCAAAGTATTAATAGAAAAGCAGGAAATACATACTTGATAGCTGTTCCCCAGTAAATGCAATTGAATATAAAGAAGATGATGGGTATCATGATTCGGCTCTTCTTCATTAGAGCCATATTAACATCTTGATTTTCCGACCAATTTTGCCTCCGAAAAGCACGTCCATATACTGGTAAATGCCGAACCACCTCAGGCTTCTGGATATCTGTACTCGACTCCGGATGTTCAGTCTTGTTATTCATCCAGTTCCCATTCTGAGTTTCAGAGACTTTCTCTCTACGTTGGCAACTGCTTACATCAATTTTGATAACATTTACATTTGTTTTTAGGTGATGATCCCTAAGATATGCTGAATTTATTTTATCAATTGACTTTCTTGTAACTTTATAATAAAGCATGTGTATACTCCTCTGAAAATGAGTAAGGTATTATTACAAATATTGATAACCTTGTATAAATATGTGTGTAATAAAACAGAGGTTGCTAAAGAAAACCATAATTTTATTAAATCACTGTGATGTACAAACATGGGAGTTTTATTTTACTTCTGAACTCATTATTACAGGTCTACTTTTTATAAATTAAAATTGTTAAATGTTTTTCATTACAAATGATGCACTCCCTGCAGATAACCAGAACACTGTACATCACTACTTGCAGTGTTTCATGTTGGATAGTAGCAATGACGTCTGTGATCCTGATTTTTAGGTCATCTCTAGTTTTAGGGTGTGTCTTGTACACCTGACTCTTTAAGAATCCCCACATAACAATTCTGGCAGTATAACATGTTGCCTCATCTTGTTGAAACCGTGTGTTTCCAAGCACTATGTTTTTATGTTGCAATTCTGGAATAAGAAAGTTCTGCAACATATCACACTGCAAGTAGCGATGAATAGTGTTTTGGTTCACTGCAGGGAGTGCATCAGTAGTTAAGGACAACATTTAAAAAATTTAATTTATAAAAAATAGACCTGTAACAATGTGTTCAGAGTACTGTACTGTACAGTACTGTAAAACAAAACTCTCATGTTTGTACTTCACTGTGATTTAATAATTTTATGGTTTTCTTATAACTGAAAACTTGCAAATGCACCCCTCCCCCTCACCAAAAATATATACTGTATATATATAAATAAATGATGTAACAAATAATAGACTGATTGGGCTAAAGATTTAACCAATGTGATTATGAGTCACTTTGTTAAGTAACACCCATACTGTACTGTACTGTACACCAGGCATGGGCAACCTTTCCTTAGTCATGGGCCACATTATGACTAAGGTGTTTTTTCTGCAGGCCAACCCACCAAAATTGATATCCTACCTAACCCAAAAGTAATGTTAATACAGTGGTCCCTCAGTTAACAAACACAATTTGTTCCACAGAGTCGTTCGTTAACTGAATCCATTGTTTCAATGGGATATTGGGTAAGTGGTTCCAGCTCACAGAAAGGTACATACAAAGTAAAAAAAATAATGCAGTAAAGTACACTTACTTTGAGGTGTGTATGTAGAAGGTTCCTGCACTGCACTGCACTATATATTATCAATATGTTAACTAAATTTCAGAATGACCAATAATTTTAATGTAAAAATGCAAAAATATTCAAGACACCAACAAAATCGATGTTCAATCCACTGTAAACAAAGCCAAACTGACGCCTGGTGGGTGAGTCAAGCGACTGATGGGTGCACAAAAAACTAGTTCCCTGTACTGCATACATTATCAATATGTTAACTAAATTTTAAAATGACTAATAATTTTAATATAAAAAATGCAAAAATATTAAAGAGCACAACTTTCTTGATATTTACTCCACTGGAAACGAATATAAACATAGAACAGATTACTGAATAGACAGACAAGCCCATCAGCTGATGCTCACAACAAAACGTGTTTGTCATAAGGATTTTCGTAAATCCAAGTTTTGTTCACTAACAGAGCCTTATGGGAGGCAATTCGTTAACCGAAATTTCGTTAATCGAACCGTTCGTTAACCGAGGGACCACTGTATTGTATTAGCGAGGACAGTGAAGAAGTTTATCGTCACATCCACCTTACAATATTTTCAGTTCCCATCACAGTCTTTTTCCCCATTTATGAAACAAATCCATCATAATAATTGCTTAAGTAGTTTGTTAAAATTTCTTGGCATTTAACAAGATGAGTGAAGCAGTCTTTGAATATGTTGATTTTTCCTACAGTTACAGCATTTTTCTTACTTATGAGACACATCCACCAGAATAATGTCAATGTTAAGCTTGGTTCATGAGGAACTACAATGAAACAACTGCCCTTGGACTTAACCAACCTCAGCTAATTCTCAAGTGACCCACTGCTACTGTACATAGAAACTAGTCCATCAAACAGACTGCGCTGAACTTGGCCCGTAAATTGTGGTGGATCCAGGGGGGAGGGGAGGTTGTCAGGACCCCCATTTTCATCAGAACATTCCAATACCTTTTCTTTAATGTAGTATTGTACTCAGGCATTTTTGTATAGTTAAAAGAAAATAGTATTGACATAAGAATATCTCCTAATATCAAGTGCACATGGCTTCAAAATGGCTTCAAAATGCCTATGATATTGGTCTGATTTCAAAACCTCCAGCTGGGTGGACTTGCTGTACCTGCCATGTTCCCCCACCCACAACTTTTTTGATATTCCTGGATCTGCCCCTGGTAAACTCACACAAGTTAAAATTTTATATTGTTGACTACAGTATTTCACTGTTACATTTTCGCAGTAACTTACTCTTGGGTGATGAAACAGTAATGAATTATGTGTGAAGATTATTCTTTTAATAAATATTGCTTTCCTCACCATAAACTGGGTGTATCTACCTGAACCGTGGGCCACATTTAATAGAATTTCTCAATTACTCTGCGGGCCAGACATGGTTTGCATTGGTTGCCCGTGCCTGCTGTACACTATTAAAGCATTGTGACAGTGAAGTCAACCTCATTGATGCTGATGGAATGATCCCCATTTCTAAACTGCTGAAGGTACAGTACATAGAACAATCGCAAATACACATGTCCACTTTGTACTGTACACTAAATGCACAGGTACAGTACTGTCTAAATGAGAGGAATTAATGCAAAAGTTAATGAAGCAGATAACCATAGTCAAGAAGTGGAAAATTTAGGTATACAGGTAGTTCTGCTATAACGCGATAATTGTGTTCTTGTAAAATATCGTGTTATAGAAAATCGCGTAATAGAAATAACAGAGCTTATGGAGAAAATAGGGTTAGGTGCAGATTACTCGAAATCGAAAAAATTTAGTAGTTAGCCTAACACAAAGGATAGCACAGTCTAAATAAATGTTACATTCATATCTAATAATGAAATCATACAGTAAATTAACACTTTACCTTGAAAAAATATGAATGTAACTTGATGGGGGAGAAGGGTGATTTTGAGGTTGATAACATCGAGCTTCTCTTCAAGTGTTATATCCTTTCTTTTACGATAATCACCGGGAATTCTATCATCAGAACGCTTTTTGGAGATATTCTTCTTTACCATATTCACAGTTAATACCACAAAATTGGAGAAATAGTAAGCAAAAATCGCGTTATAGCAAACAAGCGTTCGCGTTATACAAATATTGTTCCGAATTCATAAATCGCGTTAGAGCAAATTCGCGTTATCAAAACACGCGTTATAGCAGAACTCACTGTACTCTGATAACATACATATAGGGACTGTACAGTATGGTTTTCATCAAAAGCTAAATGTTTTCAACAACCATACAATCATATTTTACTAAATAAAAATTTCACATGCACAGGCAGAATTCCTTGCATTTGGATAGCTTTGGATCACCAAAATCTTCTCTAATAACAATAACTTGAGTGGAGAATGACTTAAATAAATTTTAATAATACAATGAAACTTACAAACAACTTAACTACTTTGCTGTTGTCATCAAACATTTTCTGATGGGAGAAATCTATCAGAGTCTGTAACATGACAATGATGAAAATCATCACAATGGAGAAGAAGAGCCACACATCCACGAGCTTAAAGTATGATGTCTTGGGTAAAGAATTGGAAGTCTGTAATGAGAAAGTCATCATCATCATCATATTTTACAGTCATTAAGGCCCGAATCAGAATAGTGACTTGAAACCACATTAAGGTTTAAACCAAGTATCGAGCGAAGATTGAAGATTGTTGGTATTCAGAACGCTGGCTTGAGCCAACACAAAGATTCAAACTGGGTTTGAGATCAGAATTGTCGATCCTCTCGTTAATCCAGCCTGGAGGCAAGTTTGGCGGTCCATCCCTCAAGCAAGTCAACATGAATTTTGACAGCGAGTTTTTGGCGATGTCATCAAAATGGAAATTTTGTAGAAAAAAGACTGATGGTAAATAGGCAGAATCCTATCAATTTTTATGATGACACGCAATTTAAATAACAATATAGGTTCAGCAAGGGAGATTTCCTTGATATTTTCCGTGATATGAAGCATCTACCTCCCATTCATCAGCTGATGATTACTTTGAGATTCTTCACAACAAATAGTTTCCGGGTAAGAAAAATTCTTTATTTTGAGTGTTTTTCTTCAGGAAAACTATTTTGATGTATTTTCAATATACAGTAATTGAATCAATGCTGAGTGCATTTTGATATTAATGTATTAATAAAAGAAAGTCTTTTCTTAACATTACTATCGGGGGAAATGTGGGGTTAAACGAACAGAAAGAAACCTAACCAAACCTAACAAGGTTACTATGCCTTGCATTGATTCATCTTGCTTTGCTTATGAATATTGACATCTGTCCTGGATTACAGTATAGTCTGGATTTACGCGGATTTTGTTTACGCATTTGGTCATTTACGCGGTGCCTTGCCAGAATGAAATGTTTTAATTACGCGGTGAATTTCATCATTTACGCGGGAAGCGGCGCGGGCATTGTGCGCATTGGGTCGCTCTTACTTTATCGCTGACGTCATATGACGTATCGGACTGTGATTGGGCCACGCATCCTTACCACCCACGCATTCCCTCCGCCGCTAGCAGTGATTGGTCTAATGTAACATGACATGCCTTGCCACCAGAAGTCGCTGACCTAGCCGGGCCAGTCTCATTGTTCTCAGTCCGCGTATACAGTTCTCTCTTGTACCCACTGGTATTACCCCCACAATGGTTTCCGCTGGACCCCCACCACCCCAGAAAAACCTTGAATTACCTGGGCCAAGCCATGGTTATGTGAAGGAAATCATCGAGGTGGGGGAGAAAATCAAGCTCGTCCTTGACAAAGACCCAGTCAATCATCGGTATGAAGTGTCTAATAACCTGTCAAAAATTATGGAGCCGTATGTCCAGATCTATCACGATAACATCAATGCTAGTCGTCAACGTAGTATTAAGGACTTCTTTGCCCGCAACCCACCACAACCACAGCCAGCCCAAGTCAGTGATAGTGACAGTGAGGATATGGACTTTGAGGGGTTTGTCAGGGAGGTCCTGCAAACCTCTGCGAGTAGTGAAAGTGATTCACCGGAGGGCAACTATTCTGCCCTCTGCCTCGGAACCAGCCGCCATCCACGTGTGCCGACCCAACTCTTATACTAACGTAAGTGTTAAACACCTTTAGATTTGTAGTTTTTTATTTAGATATTATGTGTGTAGCAATACCATCATAAAATTATTATGTTATATTTACTACAAGGTACGTATTGTGTCGGAAAAAGTGGAGTTATGGAGTCGGCCCAGTCTCTATTTCAATAAATCCCATATGTTCTGTTATTTCGTTTACGTGTTTCTCGTTTTACGCGGACCTCCACGGGTTCAATTGACCGCGTAAATGCAGACTATACTGTACATTTACAATTTGTATGTAATTGTTCTTCCTCTATGAATTTCTTTGTTATCATATAACAACACAGCCACGTTGTAACACAGTTCCATAAATCCTTATAATTTGATTGTAATTATCGTAATAACAGTAACTTTTGATGTGCAAGGAGAGATTTCTTCTCCTTCATAAACATTCATCAAGTCATAGTTGCCACCATAACCTTGTAAACATTACTCTCGATGATGAATGGCTGTCGTAATGGTGTAGATTAAATGTGATTGGTTGGAATTTCAGTGTTTGAATCCTTGCTCATAATTGAAGAAATTGTAACAGATTACCCGATCTGGGGTTCAAGCCGATGTTCTGAATATGGGTAATCCACTGCAGGAATTCTCAGCTCGAGGAATCCTGATTCGCATGCCTGAGCCAGGTTCAAATCCCAGGCTCCAACTACTGTTCTGAATTCGGGCCTAAAGGATCTGTTACAAACTACAGATTACTGACATCTTTGTACACATGCTTGTGTGTTTTACATGCAAGCATTTAATTTTATATACTGTACCCATTTGTACCTGGGGGACCAAATAAGAATAGTATTTACATAAAATATTTGTTTGCATAAAAATTGGACAACTGCATTATTTTAATCATGACTTTTGATAACTTTTTGTCCTTGCTTAAGATAAATATTTATTTTAACTTGACCTGCACTCAACAACTGCTTCCCAAAGATGTATATTTCCTTCAACTGTGATCGTAATCTTGGACACAGTTCTTTAATCTTTCTTACTTTTTTTTTTTTTTTTGATTAGTTAGTATCAGTGAAAATAGGAGAATTTGCATTCAGCCCAGTCTACAGTACAGTAATTTTAACTATAATTTTATCACTCTCTTCCAAACTATGATACTAAAAGAAGGAAAAGTTCCAATGGATTTGTTATAGCATTTTTTTAAATATATATTGAGTACGTACAGTACAGTACTGGGTCCAGATGAGATCACCATACTTAGAAAGAGACAAGTAGGTTCTTGAGAATATTCAGAGGCAAGACACAAGGTTGGTCATCACTCAGGGTCTGTACTTGAAGCAAAATATATCCGTCCACAAAGCATCCTCACGGTAACAGACTGAGACATTTAAGATTTTAAAATAATCTAGAAGCTTTATACAGCCAAAAAAAAAAAATCACATCACCAAGGTACCTGTACATCCTCACAGCCTCTATGAGTCTTGACTGGGGTTAAACAATGCATTCGTTCACACACTTTGCTTTGGATCCGTGGAACAAACTTCCTTCCAGGGTTATGAATTTTGAAACTGGAGAAGGCTTTAATACATGTGATATTCATAGGATGGAAGTAGAACAGGAGGCAGGCGATAAAATCTAGTACTATACATGTATTAACAAATTTAATGCAAACCCTTATGTTTTTTGGTCAGTGTCTCAGAAAGCTCCTTAAGATTCATACAAACTTGTCCAATCCCTATCCTGACTTGTGTGATGAATGAGGAAATACAGTACAGTACTAGAATAATCAGTATTATAAATGAGACAGAACTATACTGTACTTAAATGTGTGAAAAGTAAATGGAGACAAGACCCACCTGTGTGTAGAGTGATGAGAGTACAAGAAGTGAGGTGAGACAAACAACAATGCGGGAGTTAAAGTCATCAGGGTTGAAGTAGAGAGTTGCATAGGCAATACAGATAAGAAGGGTGGTGGGGCTGTATAGAGTAAGGAGGTAGAATCCATAGCGACGGGCAAATCTCACTTTTACAGCCACAGTTGAGAAATCTTGATTGTTTAATGAAGCAATAGACACGTGACCTGTAGGAAATGGTGGTGTGCAAAATGACAACTGATAAGAACATGGCTCCAAGTGGGAGTTAGGTATAGTTTCCTTGAAAGTTATATTTCATTAAGTATTAATGGAGGCATCAGTTATTTTTTGTATTGCTACATTGTACAGTATCTGTAACCCAAAACTATACATAAAACAACCAATTTAACATAAATATCATAAGTATAACTTTAATCTTGTGAAAGTGGGGCACTGTACACAAGCTCTTCTTATTTTGTAATGGTCAAACACTACAGTCTATGCATATCACAATTCTATAATGTTGATTCTCACAAAAAAATATTTTCCAGTTACAAAAAGATGTGGGCACTGTTTGGCGTAATTTCCAAAACTCACATAATTTTTAGATTACAAAAACACCAAGTGACAAAAGTGTGTGATGCAGCAGGTAAGGTCATTACTCACCAATAGCATACTCGATGAGTTTCATACGGCCAGTGTAGTTAGCCGTGAGAGGGATGAGGTTCATATAAGTGGAGGAAGCTGATACCAGCGTGAAGAGCATTGTGCACACCTGTGACCCAACAAATATAACACGAGAAAAACATGAACCACTAATATACTATGAGTAATGTACAGTATACCATGACCTGTATCATTGTCAGCTACACTACAAGAACACCGCAAATAAACTTATACTAATCAAACACTACAAATAGGAAAACAGAATACCTGTACAGTACCGGTACTTTACCTTACAGTCTCTCCTCAACTTACGACATATTCGACTTACGACAACCCGAACATACGACGGCCATGGTCATATAAAATATTTTTCACATTACGTATTTTCGAGTCCTGACGTTAGTGATCGCGCTGTGTACTGTACTGACAAAATTTTTTTTTGTACTTCCCTTTAAAATGGCTGGTAAGCGTAAAAATGAGAGTTCTCGTGGTGCTGAGAAGAAAAAGAGACACCCATTTTAGAATTTCTATGTACGTACAGGGTATTATTTTCGACTTACGACCTGGTCGTCGGGACGGAACCCTGTCGTAAGACGAGGAGAGACTATATTGTCTTTGCCACCAATTGGCCTGTTAGCCAATTGGCCATTGAGTCACATCTCTGTTTTGCATTGTTGGCAAGTGCAGGGCATGTACTTGCTCCAGAATATATCTGTAACTGTGCCAGAGATGGTTAAATCTGGTTTTAAATGAGTTCACACTCATTGTCATCACAACTCTCTGGCAATTTATTACAAGAGTTCAAACCTCTCATTCTAAAAAACTTTGTGCTGACAATTTTCTTATCTTGTCACTTCTTCAACCTGAAGCTATGGCCTCTATTGGGACAGACATCTGCTAATTCCAGGTGTGAACACTCAACTGAGTAATGTCTTCCGAGGTGCTTAAAATCTCCTATTAAATTACCCATTGGCCATCTATAGTATAAGCTAGGCAACTACAAGTGTTCTAATCTCTTAAGTAGCTGAGGTATCAGAGTGCGGGCACCAGTTAGGTAGCCCTCTTTTGAATGTTCTCAATCAACTGACAGTCTCTAGCAGATCTGGACTGAAGAATCATAAAAAAATAATTAAATACACTGTAATAAGATAATGAAATATAGCATCAACAATACTGTACTATAAAGTGGGTAGTCTTTGTTCACCTCGGGGAGTTATGACCCTACCTTACCAGCTGTTCTCATCCCGTGGGTTAGTTTTAGGAAGGGCAGCCAACCATTAAACTTTGTCGTAACATGTCTGATGGCAACCAAGTCACCAGAGCTGTGCCCATCTCCTGGTTTCTGCTGTATTTTCTGGGTCTTCAGTGGTAAGCATTGTGGGGGGGGTGCCAATCTGGTTTTACCTACCCAGCAGCTGCCATCGTGGCTAACCCATAAATCTATGATGATGTTTGTGGATCTTTTAAAAGGATTTCATAAAAAAAATGCTTAAGAAATCTGAAAGTTCTAAATGAGTTAAGCTATTCCATAAAATTACAAGTTAAGAAAAGACTTATACTGTATATTGGTTGAAGTTAACGAGACAAGAAGGTACAGTCAGCCGAAGATGCACCGACCCCACCCTGGGTCTCGTGCTCGCAATTTTACCTGGCAATACTTGGTAAAGGAAGGCTGTATGTAAAGGTGATTGTGATTGGTGTATCTGTTTTCGGCTGTATGACTGTCAGGATAATTATTAAACAAACCAAAGGTAGAATTTTTATAATAATAAACTATTCATTGTTCTTTAAGGTCATAAGAAATTTTAATTTTTTTGTATGTGTAGTTACTTAAATAATTATATTAATGAATTGGCAACTTGACTACAGGTGCTGCCACAAGATTCTCACATCAAATTTTCTTCATTATTTAAACAAATATACGAACATTTGGAAACGTCTCGTGACCTTAAATAACATGAATAGTTTATTATTATAAAAATTCTACCTTTGGTTTCTTTAATAATTATCCTGACAGTCATACAGCCGAAAACAGATCCACCAACCACAATAACGTTTACATACAGCCTTCCTTTACCAAGTATTGCCAGGTAAAATTGCGAGCACGAGACCCAGGGTAGGGTCGGTGTATCATTGGCTGACTGTACATAGTTACCGTACTTACCTGAGCATCAAATGGGAACATAAGAAGGTCAAAGTCACAGCTGTGAGTGACACTGTACAGCTGCCCCATCTCCAGGCTGTTCTCAGAGCCACTGAAGATGTTCACTGTAAATTTAAGTAATATTAATATGTACAGTATTGTAAGTGTACGATAATAAAATTCAAATCATACAAAGAGCCTAAATGCAAAAGTTAGGTAACAGGAAAAATAACTAATTTATGACAATGGTAAATGTGCATATACAGTATATTTAAGTGTATTGTATTGTACTGTACTGTATATAAAAAAAAATTCACAAATGCATCCTTCTATCACTTCACTTGGTTGTGTATCAGATTGACTGAGCCAACAACAGGCCTGAATAACTTACTTTCTTCTGAGAGGTGAGGGCCACCCACCACAGATGTACCTTCCATGATACACTCAATACGAGAGCCTTGATCTAAGTTGGAAAATACATTGCCTCGTGCATTACTGAAGTACACTCTAGGGGTCCAAATCTCCAATTGTGATTCCTGGGAGAGAACATTTAGTGTTCGGTCCCCCTTGAGATTTAGGTAATTGAGTCTTGTGTCCATCCAGCGCAGTTTTAGCTCCAGTGCGGTGACAAAGGTAAGGTCTTCTGTGGCAATAGAGGGGAAGGATGAGATACCGATGGACACATAAATAGGCAGATGTTCATCGTGAGAAGGGGGTGGGGGTGGGATATCATTGCGATAATCTTGTGGTATGCTCACCACGGAGCACTTGGCCTCATCACTTTTGTCTGGGCAGTCTACCTTCAAGTCACACCGTTGTTCTATATTAATACAGGAACCATCATCACAGGTGTATTTGTCTGTGCCACATATTGAGAATGTCAGGTTGACATGTTCACCAGGATGTAAGTCACATATCTCAGAACCCAGTGTCCATAAGTTGGTGCCAAATGGATACATCCCAGAGCGTGGTGGAATCCACCATGCCATAGCATCCTCTTCCTGCAAAAACACAATTTCACATAAACTCAAAACGCAGGATATATTTTGGTTGTTCGTGCACTGAATTTCGAATATTGTACTGTAGTTTTAAGTATTTTAAGAAGTTATAACTTATAATAATAATACTGTATTAATACTCATAATTTTATAATATCCTAATAGTAATGAACCATAGTAATAATCTTGAATGGTGGTAACATTTTAAAATAATATAAGAACATGCAATAGGGGTCATCATGAGATGATTGACCAGCCCTAATGGATTGAGTCATTGACTGCTGATATTCACTACCATCAAGATCTTTTTCCTAAATAGTGCCTCGATTATACAGACAGTTACCTATCTCCAAGAAGCAGTTAGATTCAATGGAGAGACTTCTAAAACAACCCTTTTGATCATGTAAACGAACATTGAAGACTATGTAGTGACAAAAATTTTTGAAAATACAGTAGCTGTTGCTTATTAGCCAGTCAGGCAGTTGGTCTGTTTTTTTGCATGTACTGTACTGTTGCTAAGTACAGTATAGAGTACAGTGGTCCCTCGGTTAACGAGTTACCTTCCATAAGATTCTTAACTTCGGTTAACGAGCAATCCCTCGATTAACGAGTTTCTTACGAACCAACCTGAACATGATTTCACTTGCATTTGGCGGTCCACCAGCTGTAGTATTAGTCCGCCAATACAGTAATCAGTTTTAGGGCTTAAATTCCTTACCATTTTAGCAAATATCAAGAAGTTTATACTATTCAATAATTTTAAAAGTTTAATATAAAATTTTTTACTCATTTTAACAATTATTGAACATAATTGAAGGTAATGAAACTAGTTTTATGCGTGCCATCCAGCCTCTCAACACACTATACAGGCGTCAGTCTTTGTATCTTTTCAGTGGAGGTAACATCTTGCTTGAGACTCTTCAACTAAATGCTTTTTTTCTGTTTTTGCAAGCAAATTATTGGTCATTTTGAAATTTGTTTTACATATTGACAATATATAATGCAGTGCAGTGTTGATTTAAAGAAAATAATCTTGAATTGCACCAAGAGAACTAAAATTTTATGGGTGAAATGGCGCCATGGGGTGACTTCTCTTCCACCCCAATGCCTTCTCTTCTCCCTTCTCCACCCCCATTCTAATTCCCATCATCATCATCCAGGAGCCTTCTACATACATACCTCAAAGTAAGTGTACTTTTCTACGTTTTTTGTTTAATTTAGTCAATTTTCGGTGAGCTTGAACCAATTACCCAAAAACCCATTGAAACAATGGTTTCGGTTAATGAGCAACTTTCTAGAACGGATTGTGCTCGTTAACCGAGGGACCACTGTACTAGACAATTATGGTCTCTTTGGTGTACCAGAAGACTTGTCAGTGTTGATTAAGTCTGGACTTGTTTTACAATAGTTGCAAGCCTTAACAAACCTGCATTCTTTTTTAATCTCTTTAACATTTCTATATGTTGAGCACTAATGATTTTTTTCTATTACCTAAACTAGCACCTTTGATAAATAAAATACTGTACCAAACACTGGTGCAAGTTCAGATACATTCAAGAGCCAGTATTTACTTTTACTTTTTACTTTTATCCTCTTTGCCACTGATTAGCTCATTGGCAAGTACTAGGCATGGCCTGGCTCCTGAATGTATCTGAACCTGCCCCAGTGTTGGTTAAGTCTGGTCTTGAAAGAGCTCACACTCAGTGCTGTCACAACACTCTCCAAGAGTTCACAATTCTCACTCTGAAAAAGTTTGCCCCAGTATTTACATAATAGAGCCATGACTGGCCACCCGAGTGGCCAACAGATTGATCAGTAGTGAAGAGGATTAAGTAAAGTATATACAGGTACTGTAATATGATAAACCTTACTGTATACTGTACTTGCCAATGGTGCATAACAGAGATTATGACCAACTGGCTAGTGAGTGACCAGTGGTTAAGAGGACAAAGTAAAGTGAAGGTTCTGATGTCCCCCCCTTCATCACTTTTCAGTTGCCAGTAGACTGATGAAATCTATTAAAAATCCCTGACAGTCACTGAGGAGATTAAATAGTTTGAGTGAAGGTTTTATTTTCAAATTCCATTGCTTTGTAGCTCCTACTAACACTGTCTCCATCCTAATTTGAACTAAATTTTTTAGAGGCTTGGTTGAATAACTGGCTTACTGTTAACAATCTAGAGTACTGCCAAATTCTAAATGCAGACTTAAGAGGTGACTCTCAAGTGGATAACTGACTGGGCTGTGTTCTTATTCTCTTGGACATAAAAAGAGGACTACCTGTACACACATTTATTCCTTACTTGTTAAATTTTTCTGCAAGTTTATAAACAAATATAATACTGATTAAAATCACTAAAACAAGTTTATATACGTACTGTACTTACCTTCAGTGAATGAAGGACCCAGGCACCTTTAGTGACATTCCATTCAATGTTGGAGTGAAAAAACCCAGAAAAAGAGGGGAGGCCTCCCTTTTCCTCCCCGAGAAAGTAATGCAGGTTAAAAGGTGATTCTTCGCATACAGCCAAACCTTTCAGGTGAATAACTGATTGGTTCTCAAACTCACATGACACACAGAAAGCATAAGTGTTTAGACAGGCAATGTCAGACCACTGTCCAGGAAAGGTGCCATACAGCATTACCAAGCAGTTCTCAACAATGCCACCATTGGGCCCAGTGCCACGCCAGGTTCCCTCTTGGGGGATGGGTTCTCCTGAGCCCCAGTATACCCACTGTTGCTCTGTCTCATGGTCATTGGCTCCCAGCCACAGGTAAGATGCTCCCACATTCCCTGAGCAAAATTCTGCTTGGCTCCGGGATGACTGAAACACAAGTGAGTTCTCCTCCTCTGTTTGAGGCACTGCCAAGATCCCTCCCAGAACCTATGCAAAAGAGTTATAAGAGAAGGTTTTCAGACATTCAGCAAATAATAAAAAAAAATTCACATGGCAGGTGCAGTACATGTGTTACAGTGTAATAATACACATACCTGTACTGTACTTAAAATATACAGTACACAATATTCAAGAAGACCTTTGATAGCTAGAAAAACCTACTTACAATCATTAAAGAAGATACACTTTTATGTATTCACAATCATCTAAGGGGGTCTGGATTTTATCACCTGACAAACTAGTTACCAGGAAGAACTCAGAGTCAAACATATGTCAGTTCAGTCATATATCTATCCTATACTGAGACTAACCATAAAGTATGTAGGCAGACAGCTGTGTGAGAAGAAATTTATCAGACAAGTAGTAGAAACAGTGATGTTACAAGATAGTTTACACTGGTGTTGTACCCTTATGAGTTTACACTGGTGTTGTACCCTTATGAGTTTACACTGGTGTTGTACCCTTATGAGTTTACACTGGTGTTGTACCCTTATGAGTTTACACTGGTGTTGTACCCTTATGAGTTTACACTGGTGTTGTACCCTTATGAGTTTACACTGGTGTTGTACCCTTATGAGTTTACACTGGTGTTGTACCCTTATGAGTTTACACTGGTGTTGTACCCTTATGAGTTTACACTGGTGTTGTACCCTTATGAGTTTACACTGGTGTTGTACCCTTGCTAGTTTACAAGTGTTGTACCTTCACTAGTTTACTAAATATAAAACAGTACCTAGCGTGTTATAGCAAATAAGGAACCTAAACACAACACAACTTAAACCTGTATGATTGGTGTCACTTGTATTAACAGTGTATATTGTTCCAGATAAGAAGAGCTGAACTCTCAGTTTACAGGGATACAAAATACAAACACTATTACATCATCAGTGTCCCACCTTGCAGTGATGGAGGGCCTGATGAAGAGTGAAGCGGTTGGGAAAGAAGGTGAAGTGGCGGCTATTGCTTGTCTTGCAAAAGTCCTTCACAGGCCGTATTAGGGAGTAAACTTCACCCTCCAGCTGCCACTCCTGTTTTGACCACCCAAGTGCTAATCCCTCCACATTTGCCTCGCAGTGAGATATCTAGTATAGTATAGAGAATTATATTACTGTACCATACTCTTATACATAAAATTAATAATGCAATATTAAAAATTCATATTGAGTAATCCCCACAACTATCATAGTTTTGGTAATCTCTGAGCTAAAATTCATATCTTGGACTGTTTACCCACCAATTAAACAAACAAATGTGATTCATCTTAGCAGGTTGTATATACTGTAGTGTTCTGTCAGAGATCATTGTAGCCTTCACTTGAGAACTCCGTCATCTTTCTTTAATTTTGCATCTGTTTCCCTTGTAGACACTTTTGGTCTCATTGAATGAAACTTTTAAGTGAGGTACAGTATAGTACTAGTGTCCTGGGTTGTAGAAAGACACTCTTTGTTCTATCTAATGAAACTTTAGTGTGGGTTGTCATGTGTCCACTTCTGGCAAGATTGGTTGAAAATCATCCAGCCAGAAATGGACACTAATTCACATTTCTCATTAGCTATATGAACTTCTACTTAATTACTCACAGCCCTCACACTATTGCCAACTATTACTAGCAAATAATTTAGGTGTATTTGCCAGTTCCATATATGACTTCTAAATACTGTACACAGATTGACTTGATAGTCTTGTGTCGGGCATACAAGGCGCGGTAAAACTTACCCTCTTGATGGTGAGGTTAGACAACGCAGTGGACCAGAAGTTCAGTTGGGTGATCTCCCCGCTGTAGCTCTGGTCACGTTGGAACCCCCCACCGAAGGAATCCTGCTCCTGGCCTGTCATAACACAGGTTGCAGGTCGAATTAACCTCAGTACAAGGGTATTTATTTGTTTTATTCTTTTATTAAAATATCATTTACACCACTTACCAGCTTTCTAGCTATTCAGGTAGTGTGGGGCAGTTGGTCTCTTCTTTGCCACTTTAATACCATTATTATCCAGTGTTAGTACAGGAAAAACCAAAGTACCTGGAGAAAACCTACCATGTCTGGTAGGGTCACACTGGATAACACCCTTCTTACATCTGTCCCAGGTCAGAGATTGAACCCAGGACGCAAAATGAGATACGTGCACCACCAACACCCCAAAAACTAACTTAACCAAACTACTGTATTGGGCTATGTGACTTTTAAGACTGAAATCCATTAGGATTAGGACTCACTATGTTAAGTGTTTGAAAACAACTTTGATAGTGGCAATAAATTAAATTTACATCATAGGCAACAGAGCCACATTTTTGGCTAAAACAGTCAAGACAGCTCCATACTTGATATCTAATATACTGTATATTATACAGTATATGTTTTTCAGTTTTGTTTAAGATACAAGAAGCCTTACCTATGACGTAAGCGCCGTTACCAAGAAGTGGGCTGGGGATCAGAGGGAGGGTGCCATGTGCGCGCAGCTCCCCATCCATAAAGATATTCCAACCACTGGTGAGGTAGCTGTAGGTAAAACAGAAGTGTGCCCAGGAGCGCAGAGGTGTCTGTAGATTGGTCTGGGTCCACTTGCTGTGCAGTGACACCTTGAAGCTCGCCACCTGATGGTCTGTATATTAAGAACACTTATTACTTACAGTTTTGAAGACAAATTAAAAGATCTTGATTCATCGATTCCAAAACCTTGTCAGTCTTTGGTAAAATTTAAGCAAATTAAAAAAGCAAAAATAGACAAGAAAAAATTTGTTTTCTTTGCATGTGGGGCCTTTATAAGCATTTACTGTACAGTAAATAAGTAAATAAAAACAGTAACATTCTGCAATATTGTACTATATACACTTAAAAAAAAAAAATAATGGAGTTAAACTGTAAAAAAAAAAATCATTAATGTTCTTGAAGTGAGAATAACAATGGAATTGAAGTAAATCATTGTTCTTGGAGGTTGTGTACAAATATTTGCTGTGTTTTTGAAGAACTGTATAAATAAATTTCTTGTTATGTAAAATGTAAGTAAAACCAATGATGATGTTGACACTCACCCATCCTGAGCTCGTTGTCCTTGTCATTGGACACAGCGTAGGACATGAGGGTGGACTCCTCCCTGAACCTGTTCAAGCGGATCCTGTAGCAGACTGTGAAAGATCGGAGTTCTGGGAAGGGTGTGAGGAGGCGGGCGTAGCTGGTGGAGCTTGGCTTGCCCGACTCTTGTAGAACCAGCACACGCACCTGGTCGGTCCCCGGCTGGTCTGTTGGAGTGGACGATGTTGACACAGCCTGCACGACTGCTTCCATATCCGCTGCTTCTGGAGGGATAACAATACCTTAAATGCCTGTATGACTCGTCCAACAGCTGTTCCCGTGAGAAAATAGTTCTTTATATACTGCAGGGTTTTCAGTGGCAGGAGAGGAAAAATAATGAAAAGTTCTGAGCACCGCAGGTCGGAGGTGATCAATCTAGAGACGGGGTGAGGGGAAATCATGCAAGAAATGGAAGTTATATGAGTTGAGGGATAATAGTAAAGACAATCATGTGTAAAAATGATGACTGTGTATTCCTGGTCATAATGAGATGCTAAAGTACAGTGTACCACACACACACACACACTGTGTGGCATACTGAAGTAAACGTGCTCGTAAGAGAGAGAGAAGTGAGTTGAACCTGAAGGATCTTGAGCGAAGAGGGGCTTAACGACCACACCCAACACCACCATTACCACCATCGCCGCCGGCCGCAACCGCGACGTCCTCACCATCACCACCATGTTGTCTCCACCACGTTCTCCCCGACACTGTTCACTCCCTCACACACCCATCACCTCCGTCACCGTGAGTTTGGAGATTGATGATATATTTTATTTACTGTCTCCGTCTTTCTTCGTCACACACTGGACCTCAAAGATAGAGTTGATGTATAAATGATTTTTCCAATTTGGTGTCTGGTGGTTAGGATCAGCTATACTATACCTGGCACAATGACCCAACCAACCCTCCAAACCCATCAACCAACCCTCCAAACCCATCAACCAACCCTCCAAACCCATCAACCAACCCTCCAAACCTGTCAACCTTCACACCCATCAACCAACCCTTCAAACCCATCAACCACCCCCACACCTGTCAACCACCACACCCATCACCCAACCCTCCACCCATCAACCAACCCTCCACACCCCGCCAACCACCTCCACACCTGTCAACCAACCCTCCACACCTGTCAACCAACTCTCCACACCTATCAACCAACCCTCCACATCCATCAACCACCTCCACACCCATCAACCAACCCTCCACACCCATCAAACACCTCCACACCTGTCAACCAACCCTCCACACCCATCAACCAACCCCCACATCCATCATCCCACCCCACACCCTTCAACCATCCTTCACACCTGTCAACCACCCCCACACCCATCAACCATCCTTCCACACCTGTCAACCAACCCTCCACACCTGTCAACCATCCTTCCACACCTGTCAACCAACCCTCCACACCTGTCAACCATCCTTCCACACCTGCCAACCACCCCCACACCCATCAACCATCCTTCCACACCTGTCAACCAACCCTCCACACCTGTCAACCATCCTTCCACACCTGCCAACCACCCCCACACCCATCAACCATCCTTCCACACCTGTCAACCAACCCTCCACACCTGTCAACCCCTCTACACATCGTAAGCCACCGCCGTAGACAAGATAAAGTAAACAGGATACTAATACTAATAGTGGTCGCTTCTCGGTATATATCTGACAGTCTTTCTCTCTTGGTGGACAAAATGTAAACAGAGGTAGATAGACAGATAGATATATGGATGGACGAATGGATAAATAGATATATAGATGGATAGAGAGATGCAAGGATGGACGGATAGATAGGCAGACATAAAGACATATATATATGGATACATACATACTGTACATACATACAGATAGATAGAAAGACATAGATATAGATGGATGGTTAGATAAATATAAATAGACAGGCGGACGGACAAACAGATATAAAGATAGACTGGCTGATAGATAGATAGACAGACGGAGTGAGGGAGTGCGTGTGTGCGTGAGTACAGGTCACACACACCATCAGCCACAATAATAACCGCGTCTATTTTTTGTGTGGTGGTGATGGGCGTGGCGCCTGACCTGTGTCCTGTGTACCAATTGGTTGTGAGTTATGTATACACTTGGTGATGGGTCGTCCACGGCCTCCTGCAATAGTTATGTGGCCATTTAAGAGGCCTCGTCCTGTGACGCTCACGACTCCTCGTCCCCCATCACCCAGGAACAACACAGTACTCACAAATTAGAGTTGTTTATCCTTATATAGTCTAAATTTAAATTATTTTAAGTTGCAGATGTAGGCAAAGACGCGTGTGTGCGTGCGTGCGTGTGTGTGTTTTGTGGAGAAACCAGTAAACGTTCACGCTGTTTTTACACACACACACACTGTACACGACACCTTTGTCAAGAATACAGTGAAGAATTACAGGAAGTAAAATAACCAACGTTAACTCGGCTTTTAACAACTTTCTTGGAATAATCTTTTGTTAAATCGCCTCAGTGTTTACCCTTGTTTGATAACTTGTACTGTCTCTATGGGACAAGTTGAACCAACGTGATTGTGAATGACGATATCTATCTATCTATCTACAGTATACTGTATATCAACTGTGTATGTATCTATGTGAGTGCCCGCAGCACCTAGTGTTGACAGTGGCTGTGTTTATATCCGCGGGATGTTTAAGTCGGGAGCCTCACATTCCACACACCCTCACGTCCCTCCCCCAGTCTCCCGCCTCACCTCTACCAACACGCAAGTTTACCCCCACCTTCCCACAACATGAAGTTTACAGCAGTTACTTTCCTCTTGTGGGGTATTGTGTTCTTGGGTGGGATTGTGGAAGGGGAGGTGCATGTCAACGTGAACTCCCACCACGACCATCAAAACCCACTGCACAGGAGGGAGGTGGAGTTTGGCGAGGGGGAACTGGAGTCATCATCCACCCGGGACCCTCCCTTGGTGAGCGAGGCAAGTGGAGGTGGTGGAGTGAAGGCCGGCCTGGTGGACTTGATCACGAGCATGCAACAGCTTGGCGGCGCTTTACAACAAGGAGCCACCACTGAACACATTCCCGTACTGCCAGTGAATGGTCCTGATGATAACCCCCCCATCAACGCTGCAGGTGTACATCAGGGCCTGGTGGACCTGTTGGGGAGGCTGCAGCTACTGGGTGAAGCTTTGCAGTTGAACAACACACTTGACTCACACGGCCTACAACTACATAGTGCAACAACAACAACAACCCCGCCAGCCCCTATAACTACCACAGGTAATCTTTACATTTACTTTTATCCTCCTGGTCACTGGTGGGCTTACTCGCCGTCAGGCAGTCGATATAACTCACTCACTATCTTAACCTTTTCAGAACATAAGGTTGTATACAGAGGCCACACGGACATCAAGATGACATATATATGATATACTGTATTAAGATAAATGTGAGTTATGTCGAATTAATTTGCATGAGAGATAATAACAAACTTAATTTGATCAGAATAAATAATAATAATATTTAACGTTTAAGTCAGTAAGGAGAAGTGTACAGTTCAGTGGGTGGATTAAGAGATTGTGGGTATCGTAAATCTTGCAAAGCACATTCCAGTTTCGCGTGTAACACATCACTAGAGCTATATCAGATACTGAATACTGAGAGACTTCCAAAGTCACCAAAATTCATCCACAGCTAAAGTCTGTTTACTGAACGTTTAATTAAAGAACATCACCAAGAAGCTGTACTGACTGAGGCCCCGCGTTGTGAACGTAAAGACGGGGAGGCGGGAGGGACTTCTAAACTTGAACGAACTGGGAGAGGTGTAGCGGGTATTCCCACGAGTGTGGTGACCCGCGCAACCACCACCACGATAAACAACAAGTCTTTCTCCAACATATACGGGGAGGGGAGAAGGGGGCTTCATTATACTACGAGAATCATCTCTATTAGTTATATTCAGCTGTCACTCCTTACATCCGCTGTAATAAAGTTCAACTTTAAATTACTGATAAATGAGTCCCCATTAACACCAAAGATTATATGAGTTTTACACATCCTGTCTTGATATCTGAACCACATTAAATAATACCTTTATCAAGAGAAAGAGTAAAGTGCTGTGAGGCAAGTGTAACAAGAGTGGGTGGGTGAAGGTGGCGGAGTAGAGTGTAGTGGAAGGAAGTGTGACATGTTAGTGTGGTGGGTGACGGTGACAGTGTAGAAGTGTGACATGATAGTGTGGTGGGTGACGGTGGCGGAGTAGTGTGTAGTGGAAGGAAGTGTGACATGTTAGTGTGGTGGGTGACAGTGTAGAAGTGTGACATGATAGTGTGGTGGGTGACGGTGGCGGAGTAGAGTGTAGAGGAAGGAAGTGTGACATGTTAGTGTGGTGGGTGACGGTGGCGTGGCGAAGGAAGTGTGACATGTTAGTGTGGTGGGTGACGTGAGTGTAGAAGTGTGACATGATAGTGTGGTGGGTGACGATGGCGGAGTAGAGTGTAGTGGAAGGAAGTGTGACATGTTAGTGTGGGTGACGGTGACAGTGTAGAAGTGTGACATGATAGTGTGGTGGGTGACGGTGGCGGAGTAGTGTGTAGAAGGAAGTGTGACATGTTAGTGTGGTGGGTGACGATGGCGGAGTAGAGTGTAGTGGAAGGAAGTGTGACATGTTAGTGTGGTGGGTGACGGTGACAGTGTAGAAGTGTGACATGATAGTGGTGGGTGACGGTGGTGGAGTAGTGTGTAGAAGGAAGTGTGACATGATAGTGTGGTGGGTGACGGTGGCGGAGTAGTGTGTAGAAGGAAGTGTGACATGATAGTGTGGTGGGTGACGGTGGCGGAGTAGTGTGTAGAAGGAAGTGTGACATGATAGTGTGGTGGTGGTGGTGGAGTAGTGTGTAGAAGGAAGTGTGACATGATAGTGTGGTGGGTGGTGGTGGCGTGGATCCCCTGGACCTTGGACTTTATTTTTCAAGTTGCCCAGCGAGGGGGCTAGTTTATTTGGCAACCCCCTTCCCTGCATCCCGTGCAAGGCGAACCGCAAAGGCGATTACAGCAGTGCTTAATAGGGAAGCATTGCAGTGTGTAGGGGAGTGTCAGATGACCGATAACCTCCAGATAGTGAAGATAATTCCGAGTGAGCTTTGGCCTCACCTACAACTGATTGTGAAATACTTTGTTGAGTTCATTTAAATAACGTATTCTGTCTAACATTTTGTATGGTAATAGCAAACTCCATCCTGTAAATCAGACGTCAATGCCGTGACATCTACGACTAGAAAACACTAGAATTATGTACAATAACTATGAGGTGGTTGGTGTTGTGTTAAGCAGATAGCTAGTGGCGCAACAGTCTGCTCGCGGCCCTTGCTGCCTCACCTCCTATCCGTTACACATTGCGGTCAACATGAAGTTACGGAGTTTATTGTGTACAGTTTTGACCTGTGTCCTGCTGGGAGGCGAGGCACTCCCTCCAGCGGACAGCACTCCCAAGGTTCTGAATGAAACATACGTAAGTGATGACAGCACGGAGGAAACACTCTCGCTAAGTGTTATCCTCGTCAACCACACCGTCGAGGACCACCAAGTTAACAGCAATATATCACATAACTCCGCAGTTATTGAAGCGGGGGAACCTTCAAATGCCTTTGACAAATATATTGAGGACCTAAGTGACCTGCTGTCTGCTCTTAATGACCCCGACTATGACTGGGACACAGACATTCCCATTTTGACACTGCCCTCTTCCTCACCTGCCCTACACGTAGAGGACGATGAGTATGACTCTGGTATACAAGGCTTGTTCGCATTTGTCGGCACAATGAAACGCTGGAGTGAAAAATTCCTCGGTTTCAGAGAAAATAAACCAAACCCGGAAGGTGATTCAAACGAACGACTCCCGACTCAAGAACTTAAGCAGGAAAATGACAACCTCCTGTCAGATGTTACGGGCGAAGACGGGGGCCAGGAGGAGGCTGCTGAAGGCTCCCTCATCCTCACGGCTAACAGTATGACAGTAAAGTCCCAGAACGACTTGTCAACATTCACGGGAGCCATGGAGGAACTTTCGAGGGTTTATAACCAATACTTCAATAAGTCACGCGAGGAGTCTATGGACAGCACAGTAAGTGACAGGTCCAGCGACGGCTTACTGGCACTCATACATACCCTGGAGACTCTGGCTGAGGCACACGCCACCTTCCATGGCCACCTCCTCGTTGCTGAGCCAAATTATCTAAACCCACAAGACACTCATGCTCGTCTCCTTCAAATCGTTGAAGAATTAAAAAAGTTGGTGGAGCATTCAGAAGACGGCGAGCCACCAGTCACTCTCACACCACCACCACCTACTGCTGCTGCTACTACTACAACTACTGCTGCTACTACTACAACTACTACTGCTGCTGCTGCTACTACTACTACTACTACTACTACTACTACTACTACTACTACTACCATCAGCATTGTTAATTTTCCACTTGACTTTATTCCCAAAGGCATGTGAATAACATATTGCTTACATATGTTAACATAGATTAAATCTATAGTTTTAGGTCCTCTCGTCTCTCGTCAAAATGTCTCCCAGTCACTGGGTCACTGCAGTCCAGAAATGTTATGTAATCTACTTATTCTATTTAATTATCTACTCTTGTGATGGTGGGCAGGAAGAAGAGTTTAAGTTGTACACGTGAACCATACTGATTGGGTTTTCGGTTTCAGATTAAAAAAGGAACTTTATGTCAACAAATGAACTTTTGAGTAAACTGACAAGTGTCGTGTGTACAAGTGTTGAGGCGTGTGTGGTGTGATACTGGGTGTTGTCTCCACACCTCAACTTGTCTCGTCCTGTCATACACATACATGGTGGGTGTTAGTGTGATTTTTGTTGATGGCGCTGCTGGTAAGTGGCTCTTGTGATGCTACCGAGACAGCAGATAAGTTTCAAGATAATTTTTTTGTCAGTGAAGGTGCTCAATCTCCCGCCACGTCATATCACAGTCCATGGACCACAACTTTAGATATATTGAAGGACAATGTGTGCATTATAAATCGACTGGGATCCTGTTGTGGTACATCTACCTGTTAAATTTAATCGCAATCCGGTCGATAGTGAGTCGCAAGATATACCTTAACTTGTCACCTCCCTGGACCTGGCCTTTTTGCCCCCCCCCCTTACCTACGCCCTTTAAATGTAACTTAGTCCTTCCTAAATTAGCTGACCTCCCCCTACCCAGATCTCTCTCTCCCACCTCGTATCCCCTCATTCCTCCCTTCCTCTCTCCACAGAGGTTCACCCAAGGAACACCTAAAGGTTGACCTCTGCTCCGTCCTTGTAACCCACATTAAATTATAAATGAATGCGTTACACTGGTTGATAAAATGATTAGTGTGAAGGAGGAAGGCCAGCGAGGTGGTGGTGACGCGTCAGTCAACTACAAGCTTCAGTCCTCAGTGTTATTGCAACTTTACCTGGACGTTAACATGACACACATGTGGATGCTTAGTATAGCATGGGGCTTCTTGTGTCTTGGCCACGTCCAGACGGCTACAACACACCACAATGCTGAGGAAGAATTTTTGAAGGAGATACAAAGGGCTTTTGGCAGTCACCGGGAAATCCTGAACAACATTCGCAGTCACGTGGAGCTCAACAAGCATCGCCTCGTCAAGCTGGCCGACGAACTTGAGGAAATTATTGAAAGATCAGATGAGACCAAGCCAAGTTTTTCCCTTCACGACGCTTCTCGCGTGCACACTCCCACCTGTCTACATTCTCCGCACACTAGCCTCTCGGGGTCTGTATCTGGCTCAGGTAACACACAACCTGCGGTGAAGGATATAAATCATGACCAAGGTATAACAATAATATCTGCAGCAGACGACACAGGCGAGGCATCACGGCCATCCAGCAACACAAACGCCACCACGAAACATATAAACATAAACAATGACACAAGTGACTCCTTCCAAGGACTACTTCCTCAAGGTGAAGACACAAGTGAAGAGTTGGACCTCGGTAGCGGCGGTGAGGAGATGACGAAGGCGTTGACGGCACTAGAGGCTTTGGCTGAGGCACGACGCCGCCCTGTTAAGCATTCCAGCTACCGCACCACCACACCTCCCCAGGAACTTCTCGCCTCGGCTGGCCCAGCAGGGGGCATGATGGGGGTCTTGGAGGGGCTGGAGTCTCTGGCCAGGAGTTTCCACCAATATGATGAACGTGTCACCACACCCGCCCCAGACACACCACGTAACATGGCGGAGGTCCTGGCAGCTATAGACGCTCTGGCACAGCGAGTGATCCGCAACACCTCCACTATTGAGGCTCCTGATGACAGCCTGCCACAGTACCACAACATCCACGAAGTTTTGGATGCTTTACGACAGTTGAACGCGTCTCTATGGTCAACATCGACACAGAACACCGGTAGGGAATGATCCAAATCATTATCACAACTGTGTATTTTATAACGTTATCACCAGGTGTTGACGGCCAGTAATTACAGTAGAGTTGTTAATACTATTCAACACGTTCAATATTTTCACGTGTAAAGTTAACCCTGTCTATTTTGGCATCACTAGCAGCGGTTACAATTCCCGGATGGTTGCCGCTGAGTGCCACCGCCAAGTTCACTACATTATCATCATTGTCCTTTCAATATCTAATAAAAAAAATCCTGTGCCATCAGTGTTTACACTGAAAAAAATATTTGCAATGAATTCGCCGATGTGGCGGCGCCACACAGAAACTAATCAACTTTAAACAGTTGTAACGCAAGGCCGGTGGTGCATGAGTAGCGTGTTGCCCCTCACTATTGCTGCTCGGGTTCGATCAGGGTCGTGTGTGAGATGGGCGTTGCCCAGTGTGACCAGCCGTAGGATTTCTCTGGGTAGAGTACAGCACTCTACTGCTCTGTTGTACTAACACTTGCCCCGTGAAGGACAAACACCGCCAGGAACAATGAGCATTAAACAAACCACCGGCAACACGTAAAAGACCCTAAATAATAGTTGCCTGAGTGACCAGGACAGTGTCAGGTGGCGTGTTTACGTGGGAGGGGTGAAGAAATAAGGTCATGAGAGAGGGGCCAGATCAAGTACCTCCACACTATCTTATCTAGGGTGTGTACCAGCCACCGTCACTCCCGCCCACCATCACCACAACACCTGCCCACCACCACCACCAAAACACCTGCCCACCATCACCACACCACCTGCCCACCATCACCACAACCACAACACCTGCCCACCATCACCACAACCACAACACCTGCCCACCATCACAACACCTGCCCACCATCACCACAACACCTGCCCACCATCACCACAACAACACCTGCCCACCATCACCACAACACCTGCCCACCATCACCAAAACACCTGCCCACCACCACCACAACACCTGTCCACTATCACCAAAACACCTGCCCACCACCACAACACTTGCCCACCACCACCACAACACTTGCCCACCACCACCCACAACACCTGCCCACCATCACCAAAACACCTGTTCACCACCACCACAACACCTGCCCACCATTACCACAACACCTGCCCACCCATCACCACAACACCTCCCACCACCCACAACACCTGTCCACCATCACCACAACACCTGTCCAACATCACCACAGCACCTGCCCATCACCACAACACCTGCCCACCATCACCCACAACACCTGCCCACCATCACCACAACACCTGTCTACCATCACCACAACACCTGCCCACCACCACCACAACACCTGCCCACCACCACACCTGCCCACCACAACACCTGCCCACCACCACAACACCTGCATGTGCAATGAAGGCTCCTTGGGTATGGGAAACACGAGGAGTCTTGTGAAGTACCGGGCACAGATCATCGTAACTCAGACAGACAGACAGATTATATAGAAAGACAGACAGATTATACAGATAGACAGGTAGAAAGATAAACACATTTAGAAAATACATAATTAGATAGATACATATTCTGTACAATCGTCATAGAAGTTTACACAGAGCAAGTATACACAGACAATTGTAAAACAGTAAGTCGATTTAACTCCCAAGACTTTTTTTTAACATTTAGGGTCGTACACAGTCACCCTAGTATTGTTCCAAGGTCCACCACAACGCTATCACACACGCACACCAGAATTAGATAACTGGACACAACTTTATTCAGAAATTAAGTTCACATGTATACAGATTTTGGTGTGCAGTATATAGAAGAAGTGGTGCATTAAGGGTCCATATTTGACATAATTCTGTTTTTGGAGCTGGCTGTGTCTTTAAAACAACTTCCTCTCTTGTCTGGACGATTAGTCAAATGGGTCTACTCACCTAACCTAGCCTAGCCTAGTGGGGCCTGCCTATTCGTAGTGGTCAAGTGAGGTTAAAGCTTTTTAGGATCGGGACCCAACCACCCATGTTACTTACAACCCCTCACTTGTACTCCCAGACTCGTGTTGTGTTTGGTACAGCGTCTCACCCTATGACAAGGGGGAACTTAAACACCCTATACAGTACTATACGTTTCCTCACTCACAAAAGCTCTTCTCCTGACACCACCTTAAAAACACTCCATTGTCACACCTTTACCAAACGTTTCTCGTTCACAAAGCTAACAAACGTTCCAGTCTCAATCTGTAACAAACGTTTTCATGTTGATATTCCTCTTACCAAAGTCCTTGTCTTGTACCCCCCCCCCCTCGACCTAGAGAGCGTGTTACCCTCACCCACTAACAAAGGTTATCACTCCCACAGAGCCTGGAAACTACCTGCCGTGCGAGGAGCCCTACGAGGAAATCGCCTACCGTATGTGTATCCTGCAGATAACAGACAAAAAGCTGTCGTGGCCCGCCGCCTGGGAATACTGCTGGTGAGTCTCACACACACACACACACACACCACTCCATCATCGCGCACCACACACACCCATCATCACGCACCACACACACACACACACACACTCCATCATCACGCACCACACACCCATCATCACGCACCACACACACACACACACACACCCATCATCACGCACACACACACACCCATCATCACGCACACACCATCACACACCACACACCCATCATCACGCACACACACACACACCCATCGCGCACCACACACACTCCATCATTGCGCACCACACACACGCCCATCATCATGCACCACACACACACTCCATCATCACGCACCACACACACACACACACCCATCATCACGCACACACACACACACACTCCATCATCACGCACCACACACACACCCATCACGCACACACACACACACACACACCCATCATCACGCACCACACACACACACCCATCATCACGCGCCACACACACACCCTCATCACGCACACACACACACCCACATCACGCACACACACACACCCATCATCACGCACCACACACACACACACATCACACACACACACACACACACACACACACACACACACTCCATCATCACGCACCATACACACACACACACACACACATCCATCATCACACACACACACACACTCCTCATCACGCACCACACACACACACACACACTCCATCATCACGCACCACACACACACACACACACACTCCATCACACGCACCACACACACACACACACACACTCCATCATCCACCACAGGATAAAATGGGAACATTTCCTTGAAATTTCTGGAAGAGTGTGAGCTTATTGGGTTATTTCGAAAAGCCTGTGATTTACTTTTTGTTATATAACATTACTGAAACCAACTAACACTGGATTTTACAAACTGATGAGGATGTGTTGCTACTAACAATGTATGTGGGTGTGTGTGTGTGTGTGTGTGTGTAGTGGGGGGCCGTCTACCAGATGTATACCTCGTGGGTCACCACTACCACCGCCTCAATCACTATCACTACTACTACCACCATTGCAAAGTATTTATACCTCAAATTCCACGCGCAACTCCCCACACCACCACATACCATCACTACTGTATATATAAAACACTACAACTCCACCTCACACTATCTACTACTACAACAACCGATACCACCATCTCTACTAATTAATACCACCAGCATTACTACAACTAATGTTATTATCACCATCATCAACACTGTTAAGCATTATTTTGACAATCCTCTACCACTAACTGCCACTTCTAACACATGCCACCACTACAACTAGAAACACGACTATCACCTACCACTACAAGTACTACCAGCTTATGACGGACGAAGGGACGGAGAGTGAAAGATAAAGAAAGAGACAACGGGGAAAGAGAGAATGCAGGAGAGAGAGAAACACACACACACACACACACACGGACGGACGGACGGCCATACTCTATACTGGTATACACGGATGAAGCGTGTGTGGCGGGCGGTGACAGGTTGGGCCCCGAGTGGGGAAGTGGGTCACATGGGGAGAGGGTTGCGGGCAGCGAGGTTGAGTGTGAATGGCGAGGAAGGAGAGTGACAGAGTGAGTGAAAAGGCGTTAGAGTGACCGGTAAAAAGGGGAGTGCGTAACATTACCAGTCATCTTCATCACACCCGATACAAATTACCGGGTCATAAGTCTTCTTACAATAAAGAATATAAGACTTAAAAGCACGTCGCTGGGATGCAGAAACAACCCTATACACAGTACTAACGTAAATCAGTTATATTCCTTAGAGTAGTGAGTAAAAGTTACAAACACAACAATGGGGATAATATACAAATATCTTCAATTTCATAACAGAGTAATCCTTCATAATTATAAGCTTTTGTTTCATACTGCAGGAGTCGTGGGGCGGTGCTGGTGCAGGATCCCGTGGTGGTCAAGACCAGGAGGCACCTCGACCAACTATACGGGGAGTCCGGCTCACGTACGTCCTGCTGCAGTTGTGTCCACTACAGCATCCTTCATTCATCACTAATATCATTAAGGCGTCCACACACTATCAAATATGTTTGTCAAACATGGTGTTTGAACTTTGATCATACAATTTGAGAGTGTGTGGGCGCCTTTACCATCAGCCTGTATCACTCCACTGCTGCAGACTTCTCATTTGTCTATTTTCTCATCTATCTAAAATTCCATGTTATGATAGATTTTTCTCAATAGCCTACAGTGTATGATCGGCAAATAATTTTATATTTTCCAAAACTGCCCGGCACCCAATTAACGTAAAAAAAATCCATAAATCCTGTTTGTTCATGACCATATCTCGTCCCATGTAATTATCCATCTTTATTTATATAGTATTCCACCCACATACTGCATTGCTGTACAGCAGGTCTCGTTGGCCTTAATACTATCCGATGAGACTTCCTCCCCCCTCTCCCTCGCCTTTCAAGAGACAAGAGACAATGTATTTAACTGGTTAACTTAGTTACTTTACATTGCACGGTCTCTTGTTAATTTTCTACGACAGGCATATACCGCGTACTTGTTTATTTTATCTCTATATTACACTAGATGTGTTCTTGTGTTTCAGGTGTGCGTTGGCCTATATGGGTAGGCGGTAAAGAGATAGTGGAGGGTGGAAATAAAGTGTGGAAGTGGGCTGACGGGTCTTTGGTACCACAGTTCTTGTGGAATGAAGGTCAGCCTCGACACTACAGCCGCCTTCATGCTCCCCTCGGCTCCTGCATGTTCCTTGACGGCTACAAGAACTTTTACGCCTCCAGCCTCCCCTGCCACCTGAAGCGGCGCTTTGTTTGTCAACGTCGAGAATAGAATGTCTGCACTCCATCGCGAGCAGCAGTAATGATGAAAAATTTTACCAGAACGTACGATAATTAACAACACTATGAATGTTTATTAATGCTGTATTTGCGTAAAACGCGAAACATGGATTAATGTGTTTTAGAATAACTCAAGGTAAAGTGTTAGTTAGGCCAGATGCCAAGTTATATCCTGATGTTTGTGGGGGACACGGCCACATACGTCACAATGAATCGCATAATTCACTTATTTTGTACATTAACTATTGTATTGTTCAAGTGAAGATAAAATATTTAACAACAGACAGAGAAACACACACAATGTGTCTGGTGCGTGAGATTGAGCCAAAATCCTACATCATACTGTACTACACTAGTACAGTATTCATGAAGCTCCGGGTAAGAGTGGATAATAAATTTGAAAGCTGTTATTAATATGTACTCCAATATCATTGTTAATATTTTAGTGGTGGTACAAGCCATCTTCTAACCCGCACTTAGACATGTTTAAAACTTAGGAATAATTCTTGGTAGTGGTGGTACAAGCCGTCTTCTAACCCGCACTTAGACGTATTTAAAACTTAGGAATAATTCTTGGTTCCGTTAATGTTTTGACGGAACCAAGAGAGCTCTTATAAATCCAGGTTTGACCAGTAGTATTGATACAGTCGCGGTGCATTCACAATCCTGTGCATGTCCAATACCTGCCTGCTGTGAGCCGTCGTCCAAACGGCAGTAATGAGGAGTGAAAGGACAGCCACTGGCGGTGAATAATTATAATTACTGATTATTTTACATATAGATCTCCCTTGGAGATAACACTGTATACTGCTCTTACCCTTCATCACTATTTGTAATTACATAATAAAGTTCAGTACTGTACTGCAGGGGTTCTCAAACTTTTTTCACCCAAGGACCCCTTATATACCATGACGCATAAAAATATTGTCAATAATCAAAGAATAAATCATAGTCCAATGCATTTGTTCATTTCAACCCAAATCCAAAATATCCTGCAAATTGGAATCGCCAAATCTCTCACAAACGTTTAAACGCACTATTTCTCAAAAACTTTTCGCGGACCCCAGTTTGAGAATCACTGCTGTACTGTACCGATCATCAAATTATAATTATCGTCTTTAGGAACACAATATAATAATTATTTAACAAACGCTGAGAATATATGCAGTAGTACTATAATCCAATTACTGTAACGCGATATATACATACTGGAGAAATACAGTATCTACATCATACGCCTTGACACAACTGTTAACCATCAATAAATTTGGAGTTTCTTCGGGTTAACATGTTTCGTATTTACAGTAACACATTGACCTCACTCTACATTTGTGGCCACCTACTTCTTCCGTCACACAGTTAATATATTTTTTTTTCTATTTTGGTTTCGTTTGATTTTGTTTGTTAGTTAAATGTTAAGTGTAGCTACATCACTTTGTTATGGGATCTTTATCAATGTTTATCTAAGGAAAAGAATCTTATGGAGACTGTCTACAAAACCAAGTGTGAAAACCATTGATGAAGCAAACCATAATGAACTAATGTAACCTAACCTAACCAACACTAACCAAGGACGGATGGAATTAGTGGAAAAATGTTCCGTTGAGGTGATTCATTCGGTCTGCTTTTCAAACTATGTTCTCATCTGTCCTGTTCAATCGGTTATTCCTCGCCACTGGATTTGTATTAATATAAATAAACCAGGTTAAGAACGTGTAGTAATGATGTTTACTTGACTGACATAAGTTTATACTGCAACTGATACAATAAGAACACTCGTATGTTTATAGTCTCCGTTTTACAATTCTTTTTATTCTTTGTTATCATTTATTAAGTTCTGGTGAGGGGATAACGGGATTTATACACACGCTGGACAATCCTATTGCTTTGACATACTAAATTAGTGTTATTACTTACCTACTGTATTACACTCCAGATTTACACTAAGATTACAACTGCACTCATAACAACTGAAGCACTAAATAGTTAACCATAATAACGTAAATCCCAGAACATATGACCAGATGTACACCGTCACAACAGCTTCCCGCCAACTAGGTAGGATTGTAGTGGATCCCTCCCCTACAAACGCTGTTTGTCGCTGAGTAGCCGACCCCGCGAATTCCCCAGTGTGTGCCTCGTGGTCTAGCTCAACCAGCGTCGCCTTACATGACGGAGGTCAACTATTAAGCCACGCCTACCTCCGCTATAGAAGACCTGACTTCGTGGTGACCGCTCTCTTTCTACCTACACCAACCAGCAAGCAACACCACCTCCTCCACTCCTGCCTGGCGGTCCTTGCTCCCGCCGGCGAGCATGGCGACCCACAAGCTATCATCCTCTGAGCATCCTCACCAACCAGCTCTACATCACGCTTGTAACCATGCTGCCACTTCCCAGCACCAAGCTGCATTGTACATCCAATACAACATGTATACAGAGAGCACATTGTGAGTTTCACTTCTCCATCCCATCCTGAGAGAGAACCAAACCACGTACCCCACAAATGGTGACCCCTGGAGTGACCACTCACACAGGATGGAGGAGAAACCGATCACTCTCCCAGTCTTCAAGCAACATGGAAGACTGGCTTACCCACGCAGAGGCAGCTCTCATCGGCTATCCAGCTACTGTCTCTACACCGCAGGTTAGACACCCTAGAGCAACTCTGCTACTCTAAGCAGACAGCCGCTCCTCTTCCTGCCCCAAGCACCAAGTCCTACGGCCCCAACACACCCGTCCTGCCTCAGACGCTGCCCCCGGCCCAGTAGTAACCCCTGCCGCTCCTCCTGATGCAGCCCCTGCTCCCGACGCGGCCCATGCGCCTGAGTGCGGACCTACACACCCCTCTTTTCTCCCTCAGGTACTCCCTGCTACTGTCCTGCACCCTGCTGCTGTCGTGGACCCAGCTGCTGTCACGAGCCCTCATCCGCTTCTGCTAACACAGCCGCTGCTCCTGACCCAGGCCCACACACCCCAGCAGGCGCATCTGACGACTCTGTACCTGCCATGAGGGAAGCAAACATTCATCGCCTCCACACACCCTTTTTCTCCCTCTCTACTCCCACAGATATTGTGTATCTAGACAGTTGTCTCCTCTAGCGGCCGGCTCATCCACGCCCTCGCCGTTCTGCCTCACATGTGCCATGCAACCCTGCAGACAACAAGTCTCCTACACCGCCTGGAGGGAAGGAGGGAGTATTGTAGTGGATCCCTCCCCTACAAACGCTGTTTGTCGCTGAGTAGCCAACCCCGCGAATTCCCCAGTGTGTGCCTCGTGGTCTAGGTCAACCAGCGCTGCCTTACATGACGGAGGTCAACTATTAAGCCACGCCTACCTCCGCTATAGAAGACCTGACCTCGTGGTGACCGCTCTCTTTCTACCTACACCAACCAGCAAGCAACACCACCTCCTTCACTCCTGCCTGGTGGTCCTCGCTTCCGCCGGCGAGCATGGCGACCCACAAGCTGTCCTCCTCTGAGCATCCTCACCAACCAGCTCTCTACATCACGCTTTTAACCACGCTGCCACTTCCCAACACCAAGCTGCATTGTACATCCAATACAACATGTATACAGAGAGCACATTGTGAGTATCCTTTCTCCATCCCATCCTGAGCGTGAACCCGAATAACTCGTACCCCACAGGATACTCAAAAGTATTTACAATATTCCCAGTTAACCCTTTCACCGTGGTAATTAAAAATTTTAATGGTTCTCCATATACTTTGTTAATTTGAGAAATTAGTATAAAATAACACCATTAGCCAATGTATGTCAAGTAATTTATCCCAATTTTTCTGATTCTCCCCGAAACACCAAAAATGTAACGTAATAAACCCCGACATAGCGAGTATATTTCCAGGTTGCATAAAGAGTATAGTACTTCCAAGCTACGATATACCATTTAAATTATAACACTTCTATTCTTATGTTGTAGCTGAAATAATATAAGGCTTACCTTTTGAGCATGGCATTTGTAATATTGGTATTGTTCCATTCTTGGTACTGGTAGTCCAAGCATTTTATATTTCAAGTTCTCCTCAAAATGCAAGTTGCTTATTTGGGCATTTTCAGCATTTATAGTCCTTCCTCTTGCACAAGTGAATTCACCTTCTTCTTAGTTCTTTATCCTTCGGAAAATGACGGGAAGTTATAGCACCTCTGCTTTTAATTTGAGATAAACACCCAAAACCGAGCAAGTGCTCGCATGCTTCCTGTGTAGTACCTTGTGACGTCATGATCATCACACGATGCTGTTTACATGTAATCAATCTATCGGCGGTGTCGTCTGTAGGAAACGCAATCGCCTCCAGAATAAGCATTTACATGTACAACTATACCTAATTTCCTCCAAATTCAAAACTGAGTAAACAAGCTGAAGCAAACATCTCATCTTGCTCTCACTAGTCTCTTCCTTTAGTATTGTACCCCTCACCTTAAAACTGCCGTTTTCATGAATCTCATAAAATACTATCACTGCCACTCTCTCATAACTTTCTGCCAAAACAAATACTTTTGGAAGTCTTCCTGTATTTGCTGAACACTTAAATTTTACTCAATTGCTGAAAATTTTAAATTTAAATTTAAAATACAAAGTGGGCCATATTACTCCATATTATTTTCATTGAAAGTTCGCATAGGAAAAAACATCAGTTAAAGCTTTCCATTTAGTGCATTTTTTTGCCTTAAGTTTTGAACCTTCCATGTATCAGTCTAATATCATCCAAGTACACAGCCTTCGCATTAACAGAGACCATTCGTACATAAGGGGTTAATACTGCTTCTCAGAACTCCGTTGCATTAAATTCTTCAGTCTCCAGATATTACTTGACAATAATGTTTTATCTCCATACAACAAACGTCTTGAGTGAGTCACTGCAAAATGAATTAGATTTCCAGTCAATGTCTGAGGTCATTGGAACAACACAAATTAATGTATAAATTTATTCATGTACATTATGTGACTGGTATCAATACTTATAAATCAATATAAAGCTACAACATAATTCAGTTATATACATAATATAAAGTCCTTTAGTAGTAACTATAAGTGGCCTTTAAACAGACAAATCAAATAAAATATAAAATAAGCTAAATCCGAATAAAGGCATGTTCCAGGTACAAGGTTAATTAAAACTGATAAAAAAAAATAATCTCCACTTGCCCACAAGTACAAGTATTGAGTTAGGAGATTCATGTATCTATAAATGTGGTAATTAATTCAGTCAATTATAACTGAAAAGTAACAAGTACAATATATAATAACTATAATAAAGCACAAAAGCATTTTGACATTTTTTGTTACTGATTGCGCAGACGACTAGCAGTAGGAGACGCATAGCAACTTACAACCCAAAGTTGACAAGCTCAGGACACGGTTATTTCTGCTGATAACCTGCCTTAATAATTCCACACAATAGAAAAAAATTCTTCTGACCGGAAAAATTTAATGGAAGAATATTAAAGTGTAGTATATCGTGCAGTAGAAAGGTTGAGTGGCTGTGATCCATCTTCAGGAAACTCTGCTAGTTGTATGAGAGCCATAGCACCCATCCACTTTTCCTTAGTTTCTCCAGCATGAGGTGGTCCCATGACTGGAGTAACAAGTGCAGAAGAAGCTTTCACAACAACTGAAGGTCTAGTTGGATTTTCAGGATCTGCAGGGTGTCTGGGTTGATCCAGTTCCCCTTGTTCAAGACGAGCTTCTCGCAACCACCTCTTTTTAGGCTGCCTCATACGCCAAGTCTCCTCTGACTGTGTGGATTTTTCGGAATGTGGGGATTTATCATCTGCAACATTTTCTTGGGTTTCTGTTGCAATACTGGATGAAAGATGTTGTGCTTCTGGCAGTGACAAAACTACTTGTGGCAACTGTTCTTGTTGATAAGTTTCAGGGAAAGACTTCTTATCTAATGGCTCAACTCGTAGGTCTGTATGAACTTCTGTTACTGGCCTTGATATTTGCCAAGGTAATTCATCCACCACGAGATTATTTTCCAAAAAGTGTTCTGGAAGAATACCTAAAGGATCTGTGGTCATTTCCAGTGAGTTTGGGAAATTCATTCCAAGTACAATGTCTGGCTCTTGCAATGCAAGGTGAGGTGGCTCATGTGGAACATGAGCACCATTCACCGGATCATGTGATGTGTATACATTGTCTTCATTTTCAACCAATGGCTTTATTCCATCCATATCAAAGCCACGATAATTGTGTGTCTTTGCAGGACTCTGCAAATTTTCTGTATTCCTCAAGACACGGGCATGAAGAGAGGATGCTGGCAAAGTACGCTGTGGACGATGGTAGTCCCCATACTTGTTTTCATCTCCACCATAAATGGCCGGAGACACAAACACATTCTCATCTGTGTGTGTCTGGTAAGTTGTGGCAGGACGGTTATCGGGGAGATTTTGCTGCTGTTCCATTAATGGACCGAGGCCACGACGAGACTTTGTGCGCTTAACTGGTGGTGGAGACATTATGTCAGAGTCTGATGTAGGTGAATGAGGAGTTTGTGGAGTATCAGGAGTGCCATCTAATTCGCGTTTGTTCTTACGGGCTTTAGCTGGTGTACGTTCCATTCTCTCATGTCGATACTTCTCCAACCACCGCAAAACCTAAGTAAAAGGAAAAAAAAAGTGGTGAAACAAAATATATTTGTATCAACCATCTATCTAACAGTAACTAATCCAACAAAGAGTGCAGAATACAGTCTTCAATTAACTGTCAATTCATACACCATCACCGGTCCAACGAATTACCCAAAAGTATATTAAATCAGGGTAAAATCTTAACGAATATATGTTTTACATCAATAATAACTGATTAATAATGTTTTCATTGAAATGAAGTCAAAAATAATGAAATAATAAACAGCAAAAAACGCTAAATTCCAAAGAGTCACCTATCCAAAATGGAGATATAATTACCGATGTTTCTGTTACTTTGGGGTATTTAACATAGCCGTAGGATTTACTTTTCGTTAGGTTAGGTTAGTTTAGCGAAGTGCATCACGATGGATCTGAGTTATCTCCCTTGTTCACGAACTCTTTGGAATTTAGCGTTCGCCAACACTGAAAGTTTTTCGCTGTTTATTATTTCATCTTACAAATTATTTTTACAAAATTCCACTAAAAATATTATTAGATATGTTTTATGTATGTATAACATATTCGTTAACATTTTACCCTGATTTAATATACTTTTGGGTACATTTGGGTAATTCGTTGGACCCCACCCTCACTCCTTACTCTCCCTTTATGCAAATGACATCAACTTAATGCACTTTGCCTTCTGACTTACTCAAATACTTTTTTATAGCATCTACTCTCACACTACTGCAGAAAACTCCTTGCTTGACTAAACATCATTTTCACAACACATTTACATTTAGCCTACTCACAGTATCATGTTGCATTAGTCTTAAAAAACCATTTTCCTTTCAGTACTCCCAAAAAATTTGCAATAACTTCACATAAATATTAGTGAATTAGTTTAGAGGTACAGTACTGGCAGAACTTGATTTACAAAATTTGAAGCTACATTTCTTTTAATTTTCCCCCCCTAAGTAATACTGAAAACATGATACCTGTAATAGTTTTCTATACTACCGGTATGCATACTTATGTGGACAAATTGATTTCGTTAGTCTAACACTTGCAATGTAAACTAGTCTTGTCAAAATCATTATAGTCAGATCAATGTGTTTTGAACAATTTGCAGAACATCTAATACATAAACAACTAAATAATATTTTTATATGAATTTCTTGTGTGAATTATAAGATTCTTAAAACATGGAACTTTTAACTTAATTTAAAAGTTAGGTTTATCTTCTGAACTCTTTCATTATTATTTGTAATTTGGGAGCACATCTGCTATAAATTCTGCCAATGTAAACTCATCATTTTTACCATCCAAACTTGCACCATTTTCTGTTAATTAAATTTCTTCCCCCCTTACTACCAAGATCCGCAACACCTCCAAACAGAAACACTGTACTGTACATGTATAACAATACTCCAACTCAATAAAAATTATTACCAGTAGTGTCCGGTACCCTCTCTGGCACCTGCACAATCTTAATTATATACAGGTACAACAATACCAAAATATTTTTCTATCCAAATTACTAATGCAAAATATTATAGCTACTTGGAGAGAACCTTACATATTCTTTCTAATTCTTGGTTCCCTAAAACACAACAAGACATTAACTTACATCTTCAGTACATTCAGCAGGAGAAAGTTGTGGGTTGATGTTTAAATCTGACGTCCGCTGCAGAGTGGCATAAGGATGTTCAGCACAGTGGCGATTGGCGTGGGTGAACCGTGATGTGCAGCCTGAGGGAAAAATCTTGATTCAACCACTACTCTTAAATGGATATAATCTGCTTCAGATTATACACTGTTTTTAACTAGTTCAAGCCTGCTTATGGTAATCATCATTGTTAAATGTATACAGTATAATGTAATTTCTTCTAAGCTTCTATAGTTAATCAATCAATTTTTAATGTATATACTGTAATCACTTCAAATTCTGTATCTACAGTATACAGCTTGTCCCTGAATTAAGCTTTCTATGGCTAGTAAGTCTTCTGTTTATAGCATTTCAATGCATATGATTACACATGACATTTTTCAGAATATTTATTATACCAAGAATATTATTCACAATATTGGGCATTACCATATACGAATTGAACTTGTTATGTATTTCGTGAGATAGAGACAATGACCTTGATGATGAACAGAAGATGTAATACAAGGAGGATGCAAGTATTGAGCTATTACCTGGAGCAGAGCAGATGAAGGGTTTCTCGCCTGTATGTAGCCGCTGGTGGGTCTTCAGTTGTCCACTCTGTGTGAAGGCCTTGGTACACCCAGGGTAATCACACTGATATGGTCGTTCACCTATGAATATGAAGAAGTTGCATGTTAACAATCATTTATTAAGTAAATAACAATGTTACTCAAATCATGAAACTATAGTATTATTTGAAAACACATATGCTTCCACTGGTGCCAAAATCAAAGTTTGATGAGCTATTTAAGTACTGTATACCTGTAATCAAAAAATACACACAAGGCTTATAAATTTTCACTGATCTACAATTACCGGGTACAATATACCTTTTCTTTAATCCTGTCAACCTACTTTGACTGGCCTAACAATTAAACATGAAGCCTCACACACAGCAAATCGATACCCATCCCCACAACCATATCATGATGGGCCTTGTGGGGCCTTAAAAATTTATTAATTTTCCCGACTCTTGAAAACGGGTATCTTCCATAAAGTGGAGCAACTTAAACTGTATATAAATTGTACGATATAATGTACTTTATAAAATTATGTACCTGTATATCATAATACTGTTTACTTTTCTATCACGTTTTTATGGAATTAATATAATTATACACTATGTACATACTATATAGGTGTCTTGTGGGATATTAGATAATACTGTATTACACCGATGGCAGTGAACACGCCTGACTATAATGTAAGGATTTTTAAATGCTGCTCCTGTTGTTTTGTTTTGTTTTATCAGATGAAGGTCCCATTATACCCCCCTCCCCAGCAAGCAATGATAATGTGTAAACACTATCTTATCTTATAATAAACTGAAATGTTTGATACAAGTGCATCACCGAGGTCACCAAGAACACTCACCAAGCACTGCACCTGTACGAGTGACCCATATGAGACAGAATGGACCGAGACTTTTTTATTTGGTATTCACGATAATTATAAAGTTCAACAATAACGGTGATTCCTTAAAGAATGCTTGTGGAACACACAAACGACAAGATTTTGAAGTTGTTTTTCAGATGCAGGTATTTTATTGTACTGTACATGATACCGGTTATGCAGAGTATGAGGCATAGACTGCTGTATCGAAATATTGCCTTACAAATAATTACCCATTGCTATATACACGAATGCAGTTAAAGCTCGTCTGGAGATAACCAGAAGACTCCAAGAAAAGAAAATTAATACAGTACAGTACCTGCTTAGCATCTACTTTGAGGATGCACTTCTCGAATATATATATGTACAGGGTAATTCCATAATACCAGCTTTTACTGGACAAAATGTCTATATCTAAAAAACTTGTCCTGTCCTATACGTAGACTGTAAATTTAAACGTGTTATTGCATAACATAATGCAGTTAAAAAAAGTCTTGGTGTTCTAGCTGACTTGGACAGTTTTACCTGGAGGTAACTCAGTAATTGTACTTCATCTTAATATCTGTTCGTGTCCCGGCAAGTCTTGTATTGTCAACTTTACTGTGCTGGCACAAGTTGGAGGTTTTAATAGATACTCCATCAGGATGACAGGTGGTGGTTCACAACTCCCAAATGTATACAGTACCTTTATGTATTCTTTATCCACTGACCTTAGAATATAACGATGCGACTAAAAAATACACATTTGAGATTGTTTACAAAACCACAAGTATTAAAACATTTACACAACACGTTCCCAGCTGCGTTACCTAAATTTAGACAGCACCCTTGTTTACTATTTGTAAATCACAACATTTCTATTCCGCCCAGGCAACACACATACACACACACACAAAAAAAAATCAAACTGCATATTACCGTTTCGTACAATCCGTAGGCCACCAGTCTACTGAAGGTTACTGCATTTAGAACACCAAGTGAAATATTCACCAGATTCTCAATCTACATTTGGTTCAAGATTTTCTAGTAAGTTTTTATCGTATAATCTATTGAAATAAATTTTATAGTTGAAACCTTCAAGTCATAGACAATGACCTTATAATATATATATATATATATATATATATATATATATATATATATATATATATATATATATATATATATATATATATATATATATATATGGGAATGACAGGTTTTCAGACAATAAGGAACACTGCAGTAAATCAGAACCATCTTCGACAACAAATAAATGAGTCAAGTGGGGCGTGATTTTTTAAATGCACGTGGTCCATTCCCACAAAACGGCGCGGTTAACTCGGAAACACGATACTCCATAGAATTTCCTCTCTTCGAAATTTAATGTTCATGCTGCACATATATAATGAGCAGAAAGGAAATTGGGAAAGGCATCATATACTTTGGGAATGTGTGGATCATGAATGTGCAGATAACAACAAACACCCCACCCCCCACCCTCTCCCTACGTCAGGGAGGCGGCGTTGTTCTCCCGCGCATTCCTCCCGCCTTTTAATTCTCAACCACATGTCATTCACAACACTCCGTCAACACTTTTGAGATCTCACCAACACGAAATAATCAAGAAACAAAATAGCATTGCCACTTCAAGAATAACTTATGTTCATAACTAAGCAAATTTAACAAATATGAACATAAGCATCAATAAATTTTGGCGGGCAAGACAGCCCGCGCGTTTTCTTGTCCCAACTCCTGAGCGGAACCTCCATTTAACACCCCCTAGGCCATGTGTATTCTTTTTTTTAAATTACAGCATCAATGGAATGTTTACATCATAACAATTAAAGCCAACAAGGATAACAATAATGAATAATATAATGGTAGATTGGTTAAAAACAAATGTCTGTTGGGTAACAACGGTTGTATTAAAAGCTTTGCAAACAAAGGCCTATTAAGTGGAAAGCCTTACAGTGGAACATGTTGGCTGTTATTAACAGTGCAAATTTAAATTAATTTCAAAATATATTCCCAGGATTCACGACATTCTTACTGGTAAAAATTTCGAATGTAAATCGTCACGGTACCTGTATATCATATATCATTAATAAACATAAATAGAATAAAAATGTACATTAAATAATTTTATAAAGAATATTTTTCAGTGAGCCTTTTACTCTTTCCCGCCATGTGACCAAGCCCGAGAGGGGCCCCTGCATGTGTATTGCGCAATCTACAACTGACAAACCTTAAGAATGAGAACTTAATGCTTGTAATTTGAAAGATGATCAAATAAATTATGCATATATTATATGTAGAGCAAAACAAACTCTCTCCGAATATTCAGATAGCGACCGTTTTAACGTTTAGTTCGTTTAAAAGCGTTACCGGATTACTGACGTCATTCTTCCGTAAAGTAAAAGTCAGATGCACCAGTTTCAGTATATTACCTGCTAATTGATGATTTTAGAATACACTGACACTAAAACGAACTCTTATTAAATCTGTATTGCTCAATAATAAGATAGTACAGGTGCAGTGTTTAAAAATGGCGAGTTAAATGCCAAATATCTTACCAGTGTGGGTACGGAGATGGGCTTGAAGTGACTTTTCTCTGGGGAAAACTCTGTTGCAGATTTGGCATTTGATGCTGCTTGGGGACTGAGCACCTTCAATAATAAGGGAATTGATAGCATCAGCCCGAGGACGTCCTCTTTTAGATTCACAGCTTCTGGGGTCTGGGCTCTCACAAGAGTTACTTCCACTGCTGCAGCAAGGGCTCCCTAATTCCACTTTACACAGATTCTCTCCCCAATTCCAAGGGTACAGAGTATTATCCGTCATTGGGGGACTCCCAGGAAATGACATCCCACTGATCACACCATTGGGATGCCGTTTAGGCGTTGAAAACTGAGAATCTTCACGACACTTTTCCGACATGTCTGCACACTACGGGACCATAGATTTACCGCGCTCTACGGGATGTTTTAGCGCCAAAACAAATCGAATTGTTCGCGGGGTTTTTCTCGTGTGTTGATTGGTCAGCCGCTTTGTATTGGATGCGCGATAAACATTGATATATTTTGATGCTTCAATGATATTCATGACAAATAAATATTTTCAATGTATTCAGAATTGCATATATAATTAGTGCGCATTCATAAACAAGTATGACGTCTTATTGTTACTTACATATAAAGTTTCATTAAAGGCCAAGTGGTTCCCGCCACATTAGTACCTGACGAGCTGCAATCTTTTTATGATTTTACTCAAATTATTTCGTTTAATAAAAAACGTTTTGAATATTTGTTTCAGAAAAATGTAATTAAAGATTATTATTCGAGCAATATAAGTAATATTAGGTTTCAATAAATTTTCAATAAAATATTATTCCATTTAAATATCAACTCCTGAGCCGCCCACTTGGTCTGTAACCCAGAGTTTGTGGTCCAGACGTCTCACGCCATTTTGGATGATCGGGAGAGGAGAAGGCTGAAAAGCAGCCAGCAAATCGTATAATATCCTCACCATCGGAGGATTTTGCTGAACATGGAGAACTCTTACGGCATAGGGGTTCGTAACCGTTACGAACTCTTTTACGATGAAGATATTGACCCAATGGATCTTTTAAAACAGAGTGAAAAGATAAAGGATAAGGCTTCTGAGAAGGAAAACAAGGGAAAGACCGCCAAGGCGAAGGCTCCTGTAGTGAAGAAGGGTGTGAAGACGGAAACTGCTCCAAAGATCGCTGACAAAACTAGTGTCTCTGGTGAGTGCCTGCAACATTTCAACATTAATCTCGTGGTGGTCAATGTGCCTCACAGTGTGCATGGCAGACTGCAATGGTCTCAGAAGAGTCGGCACGTGCGCAGCAGTGGTGCTTTGTTGTTCCTCACTGGGGCCGTGCTCACCTGACACGCACTGTTAGTGTCATGAGGAGCCGGTGCATGACAAGTTCCCGTCATTGGTACTTGTAATATGATCATTAAATTGTTTTATATAGGTGGGGAAAGGTGCCACGAGACATGGGTGAAGTGGGCTATTAATAGCGCAGTTAGGGTGTGTGGTCACCTTTGAGGCAGAACACTGACCTTAACTACCACTATATAAGTTCCGTGTTTACAGAAACTTTTTTCACGTATTTACTAAGCTGTATCACTGTCTATGGCACCCAAACACCTGTGACAATGTGGTTAGTGAAGGCAAGATCAATATTATTGACAGCCAGGTGAAGGAATTTTTATAGCTTCCTTTTAATCAACACTAACGACCTTTAAGTACTTAAAATAGTTTTCTTGTGCCATAAAGACTCGTAGAAAAGCTAATTGCCCGTTTATCACGGTATGTACTGTACATATTTCTCAAGCTCAGGTATAATGTAATATGCAGAGCTGCTTGTAATGAAGTGTTGATTCTTGTATTATTGCTAGGCTTAAGTACATTAACCTGCCGATGCATTCTAATATGTATAACCCGTTTTTAATATATATGTAAGGAAAATATGTGGTATTAAATAGCACTAAACATATTTCTGGGTAAATAATTATTATAGGTGACCTTACACATAAAAAAAAAACATAACATAAGAATGGAGGAAACAGCAGTGGGCCTATTGGCCTATACTGGGCAGTGCCATTTACACCCAACCCCCATTGCTCATATATCCATCCAACCTACAGTATGTTTGAAGCTATCCAGTGTATTCGAGTTAATGATTATGTTTGGTAACTTGTTCCACTCATCCACTAATCTATTTCCAAACCAATGTTTACCTATTTCGCGCCTAAATCTAAATTTGTCTAATTTAAAACCATTGTTACGAATTCGCTCTTGGTTGGATAGTACCTTTGTAATGTCCCCTTTGTTCAGCCTTGACTGCCATTAATGGGCACCGTTGTTGACATTCGATGAGTCTTAGTAAATTTCATAGACATTAATTTATCAATCATAAAATGAACCAAACTAACCTACCCAATCTATCCTACATATACTTGAGCATTATCTACTGTACAGTACATATCTACAGTATGTACTAAAAATCAACATGGGCTTAATTGTAAACCAGTTAAATGTGTGATTACATTATTTTGTTTGTCTTACTTCACATTGTCTGTTGAAACTTAAGTATGGGTATGGTTCTAAAGTTGGTAGGTGACTCAAGTTTCTGTAAGTTTTGTTAATTCTTCCAAACTGTATAAGTATGTTGTTTTAGTTCTGTATGAGGGATACACAGAACTTATAGTTTTACATACGTATTGTATTGTTGAAATTGTAGAAGGTTGTGTACTTGTCAGGACATATTTGGTGAAACTTGGCTTCAATGTACTTTGCTGTACAGTTGTTGATGTTGAGAAATATTGGTGTAAATGACATAAATCCCATATATCTTTGACATTTAATAACCTTAGTTTTAGTTAAATATTCCTTGGGGGGAAATATTGTGTATAAAGGGTAATTTAATATCTGGTATTGTATATAATGGGCGTAAAATCAAGAACATGGTTTTGTGACGAGACTGGGAACTTTCTGAAGAATCAGATTTCGCTACATTAAATAATTTATTGTCCATAAAAATGATCCAAACTAATCTACCCAACCTAAATATAATAATGATTAGGTAGGTTAGTTTGGTTCATATTATGAACATAAAATTTGGTAAAATTTTAGTTTTAGTAATCCTTGTATTTAGATATCCAAACTAAACTAAGCTAACCAACCTAATGTAACCTAACTTATTCCCTGGACGACCAAGAAGTTAAATACTCCATACCATAAATTCTACAGTTTAGCAATAACTGATGCTTGAGAAAGTTCATGGTCTCGTAAAATGTCAACAGCACATAATGTTATGTGGTTCAGTATTGGTCACTATAGATACTATAGAGTGGACACTGATTCTCTCGAATAGCTTCAGAAAAAGATGAAGAAGTCCTGGGCATAAGGCACCTGCTATATTGAGACAGATTAAGAAAAATCTTTTGAGAGAAGTAAAGTGAGGAGCAATATGATTGAAATGAATACGGGGTAAGTGAAAGATGGCGTTAAATAAGAACATAAGAAAATAAGGAGTCTGCAGTAGGCCGGTTGGCCTGCGCATGGCAGCTCCTGTCGAGAGTTACTACCACTCTCTATCATCCATGAATCTATCTAGCCTCCTTTTGAAACTTTCCAGAGTTCCCGCACTTACTACAAAGTTGCTAAGCTTGTTCCACTCGTCCACCACCCTATTTATGAACCAGTTTCTTCCTATCTCCCTCCTAAACCTAAACTTATCCAACTTGAATCCGTTACTCCGAGTCCTATCCTGCTCGGATATTATAAGAACTTTATCTATATCCCCTTTATTGATTCCTTTCACCCACTTAAATACTTCTATCATATCTCCCCGCACTCTTCGTCTTTCTAGGGAATGCAAGTTAAGTTTCTTTAACCTATCCTGATATGGAAGGTTTCTAAGTCCCGGAATCATTTTTGTCATTCTTCGCTGCACCGACTCTAGTGAATTTATATCCATTCTACAATAGGGGCACCAGAACTGAACCGCATAATCGAGGTGCGGCCTGACTAGCACAAGATATAGTTGCAATAAGGCCTCTGCACTCTTGTTACTTACACTTCTAGATATAAAACCCAATACTCTGTTTGCCTTATTTCGAACATTAACGCACAGTTTTCTAGGCCGTAGGTCCGGGCTTACAAGTACCCCTAGGTCTCTTTCACAAGGCGACTTCTCTAGGTTGATGTTGTTAAGGCTGTATACATTATAAGTATTTGTTCTTCCAATATTAAGTACGCTGCACTTGCTGGTGTTGAATTTCATTTGCCATTTTTCAGACCACCCCTGCAGTTTATTTAGATCCTCCTGTAATGCATTTGCATCCTGCCCTGAATTAATTTGCCGCCCTACTTTGGTGTCATCCGCAAACTTGCTTATGTCACTGCTGATCCCAGTATCTAGATCGTTAATGTAGATTATGAACAAGAGTGGGCCTAGTACTGACCCCTGGGGAACCCCACTGGTTACACGGCCCCACTCAGATTTAACACCATCTACGCTGACCCTCTGCGTTCTATCGGTGAGCCATGATTTTATCCAATTTAAAACTCCCCTCGATACCATGAGCCTTAATTTTTCTCAGAAGCCTCTGATGCTGTACTCTGTCAAATGCTTTGCTAAAGTCTAAGTAAATAACATCGTAATTTTCGTCATTATCTACTACCTCGAAGACTTTCCTAAAAAACGTTAGCAGATTTGTTAGATAAGATTTTACCTTTGTAAACCCATGTTGAGAGTCATAGATTAATTTGCTTTTCTCTAGATGCGATCGGATGCTATCTGCTATAATTGATTCAAGAAATTTCCTCACTACTGACGTCAAACTGATCGGCCGGTAATTTGACGCTGATGCTCTGTCTCCCTTTTTGAATATGGGTACTACATTTGCCTGTTTCCACAAGTCTGGCACAACTCCAGTGTCTAATGATTTTGTAAATAAGTTTACGAGGGGTCCGCTAATCTTTTCCCTACACTCTTTCAAGACTCGGAAAATTTCATCCGGCCCTGGGGATCATTTGAGGTATTTAAACAACTAAATCAGGCGTGAACACAACAATGGTGAGAAGTTTAGATTTCATGGAAGTAGGTATACATTGGTTAGGAATAAATTTGTGGACGAGTAGAACAATTTGTCAAAATACCATCATTAACTTTGACCTTTTGGGGGGAAGCTTCAAATATAGATGGGACGACTAAATGGGCGATGTTGGTTTGGTCTAGTCAGCGGTGCCTAATATGGGCTAACAGGCCCACTGCATTTTACTTTATGCATGTGTTCATTTGCATCTCTACATGGTAAACCCTCGATAACTTGGAATATATGGGGCTCTAACCATCCCGAGGTATAAAGGCACTTTCCTCCTGGTGTTTCGCTTCCTCTCTTTCAGTTTTTATAACAACCTGTTGCCTTTCACCCCAATACTCAACTTTTTGGCTAAAATAACCTACAATGATCTGAAAACTTTCACAAAATTGTCACTTACCAGCACTGCAGGTGAAGGATGAGGATAATTCAAGCATGTGATGCCATGTGGTAGGTGGTGGAGCGGCTCACTGCACTACAGTATACTGTATACAGTACAGTATTGTAAGCACTTACAGCACCAACTGAAGACTAACTTGGTTATATATTCCTTTTAATATTATTCACTTCAACACTATCCTCTCCAAGACTTTCATCGTTTCTTGGAAACTTAGAGATTTCAACTTCATTCCCTCCTACTCATCTGTGGTGATGGTGCAGAAGCCATATCTATGAGGTTGAATAGCACTTTGCACAAATAGTGAAAATAGTGACTGGAGATGGGTATCCTCTCACTCGGACCGTTAAATGGGGAGTGCTTGTCCACAAACACTTATGCATGTTATGATCTACACTATTATTAAATGTTTTGCTTGTGTTTTGACGTACAATATTTTATCTTCAACGTAGTTGTGTACATCTCACAAGTGCGAGGCTTGGTATAATTAGACTTGTGTTTTGCCTTTTTGAAGGTCCTGTCCACTTTCATATGGTTTGATTTAATGGAAGTTGATTGCCATCACTTCATTGATTTAGAATTTGATAATGAATCTCTGTATGAGATTTTGCGATACTGGTCTTAAATTTCATCTTTTTAGAAATATTGTATTGATAAATTTTGATACTTGCCTCCCTCTCCCGATACTAGAAGATTGCATCCGATTTTTAATTCGGATTTGTTGTATTCCCGTGACTTAATGAGAAGTATTGAATTGAATTGAAACAGTTTATTTAGCCAGAAAAACACAGATACAGAGTGGATAATATTAACATGGCTGAGCCAGTTGAGAACCTGAGCTCTCTCTTAGGCACATGATATATAATATACATTTATCTCAAGGAAGTATTATGAAACATTTAGTAACATCTGGAATAGTACAATAGCATGGTGGTAATAAGAACATCTCATAACGTTACCATGGTTATCACTTCAATATTTATTTATTTTATTTATTACAGTATTATTATTATTTTTTTTTTTAAGTATTATACATAAATTACAGTGGGATGGAGAAGCAGTACAACATTGGTTGTACAGTATTAAGGTTGAACAAGAGGACAGAGCTGTCAGGATTATGTCTAGTTGGCAAATATGTTTATTGCAATGGTAATTTCTTATCTATTTACATGATAATTTATAATAAAACGGTTTGGATGGTACAATAAAAGCAGGTACTGTAAATATAGTAGGTATTACAAGAAATATTAATACTTAGACAATATTATGAGCTAATTCAGGTCATTGGGTTAAGGCAATTAGCGAGAAGTACAATTGTTATATAAAGGCTAGTGTGCTGGTCTGAGTTGAGTACTGTACACCATCAGTTTAGATGAGTAACATGAGCTGTATCGATCCTTACCAGATGTGTAGATTATTAGCTTCCATTTTTTCCCCCACATACAATACTGTAGTAGAAGTGAATAATTGGGTCACATCAACATTTTCAGGACAAGTCAGAAATTAGAGAGCTGCCGTAACATAACTTGTTTCACTCAGGCATGGTGACTACATAGCCATGGCTGGGTAAATGAAAGGTCAAACAATTAACTAATTTTCTTTGGGTTTAAATGCTGCAAAACTATCAGTGATGGTGATATGGATCAGGAAAGAGAAACTTGGTGGAATGATGACCTAAAAGAATTATGAAATAAAAGTATTGTATACCAGAATGTTATTATGAGATGTAGTGTTTTCCTGGGTTGAACAAGATAGATCCCCAGTTAAACAGTATTAAAATTTTTTTCAAGGTGGTCATTGCTACTTTATCCATCAGAATTCCATCTTCTAGAGGAAAAGATCTTGATCAGGGATTTGTACAAAAACTTGGGGAAGGATTGACTGAAGTGTGGGGTTTGTTTTCTTCTGCTGTGTGGGTACTTACAGTACTGTATACTGGCAGTCCCTTACTTACGACGGAGTTAGGGACCTAAATCCAGGTCGGAAGTTGAAAATGCAACAAATAATACATAGAAAATCTAAAATGAAATACAGTACAGTAAAAGTAATCAATAATGAAAAATGAATAAAGTGTTACTGTGCACTTACCTTTAATGTAGTCAGCTGAATGCACACGGGGCCCCAATAATTTTTTTGATTAAACATGGAGACTACATTAATTGGATGAAGCAGAGGAGACAAGGCTGGGTGGGTCATCAATGTTGCTTGTTGAAGATTTGGATCATCATTCGGGAGTGACGAGGCAGAGCTGGTGGGGTGTGAGGAGACAGCAGTGGGGTACTTCTTCAGATATACGTCCAATTTAGACTGCACAGTTTGCCTTTTCTTTTCATTGTAAATCTCCCTGTAGCAAGCAAGTGCATCTTGGATCACTGTGAACTTTTGCAAAACACTCAACATTTTGATCCATTTCGTCAAACATTTGCATCCCCTTATTAAAAGTAGCAAATGCTTCTGCCATTTGTTTCTTCTGAACACCACCAGAACTCTCACTTTTACGCTTGCCAGTCATTTAAAGAGAATTAGAGCCGAAATTATTGTCAGTACACAGCGCAATCACTACCGACAACAATGATGGCCAAACACCAACTGAGCGCGCTACGGCGTGGACGCTTTACACCACGAGGCGGTCCAGCCCACGCTACTCTCTCGTACGGGACGGAAACGTTTCGGTACTGGAAAATACGTACATAATTTGAAAATTTTTTGGTACGATTGAGGCAGTCGTATGTTGAGTAGGTCGAAAGTCAAGGAGTAACTGTACTGCTTATATCCACCACATCAGCAAGTGTGCTGAAAGTGAGGTTTTTTGCTTTTGAAAATTGACTATTGTGGAATTATATCAGATTTTAGTGGAAAGAACAAGCAAAGTGCTGCTCTGTTTAATCTTGAGTTTTGCTAAATTTTTTGAACACACTGGTTTCTTTCTGAAGAAGTCAGGCATAGTTTGTTTATCATTTGAAGCCACTAATATGGTCAGGGTACTTGTTTACTATATCTAATTCTAGGCCATGACATATCTAGTGCTATTGACCTGGCTGCTGTGTATATTTCTGTGCATATCATTCAGCTATTACCTAAAAACTTATTGTTAAGAATTTGACAGACTTGGGGCTCTGGCTTGGTTAAAGTGGTGAATCTGCCAAATTGGCCGGAATTTCCACATCCATTTTGACATTCGCCTCAATGTATTGATAGACATGGGATGATAAGAGAAATGTAACTGGCTGCCAAGTACACAAAATAATAAGATTTACACTACAGTGATTGAGAATATTTAGACTATGTTGAGTGTAGAGAAATACAGGAAGATAGTTGTCTGGCTGATCCGTAGGCCTATACTCTTCATTTCATTAGTTTGTAGTCTTGGAAAATTCACAAAAGACACCTGTAATATTTACATTGGGTAAACCGTAGGTGTGGTGCTGTATATTGTCACCCAACATTATACAACTTGGGGGGGGGGGTAAATTTTTGCAGATTTGCATGAATTCTGTAAAGTTGGCCATATGCCAAAATTTACCTCGTGATTTTGGGCTTGTCTTCTGTACCCCTAGATACAGCATATTTACAACAGTATATAGTATATTATGCAGCTTTAAATATACAAACACCTTATACAAATGAAGATTTAAATTTTTTTGGCCACTGAGAAATTTTAAACTTTTGTGTGCACAATCTCACATAACAAATGTGGTATATATATATATATATATATATATATATATAATATATATATATATATATATATATATATATATATATATATATATATATATATATATATATATATATATATATTTCTCCACTCCTTGACTTACAATGGGGCTTAGGGACGCAAATCCAGGTCGTAAGTCAAAAATGCAAAAATAATACATAGAAAATCTAAAATGGGTGTCTCTTTTTCTTCTCAGCACCACAAAACTCTCACTTTTAAGCTTGCCAGCCATTTAAACAAATTACATACGAAAATTTTGTCAGTACACAGCGCAATCACTAACATTGGGACTCGAAAATACATTATTTGAAAATTTTTGGATATGACTGGGGTGGTCGTAAGTGGCTGTGTGTATGTATGTATGTATGTATGTATGTGTGTGTGTGTGTGTGTGTATACAGTGGTCCCTCGGTTAATGAGCACAATCTGTTCCAGCAGGTTGCTCGTTAACCGAAACCATTGTTTCAATGGGTTTTTGTGTAATTGGTTCCAGCTCACCGAAAATTGCCTAAATTCAACAAAAAAGGTAGAAAAGTACACTTACTTTGGGGTGTGTATGTACAAGGCTCCTGGATGATGATGATGATGATGGGAATTAGAATGGGGGTGGAGGAGAAGGGAGAAGAGAAGGCATTGGGTTGGAAGAGAAGTCACCCCATGGCACCATTTCATCCATAAAATTTTAGTTCTCTTGGTGTAATTCAAGATTATTTTCTTTAAATCAACACTGCACTGCATTATATATTGTCAATATGTAAAATAAATTTCAAAATGACCAATAATTTGCTTGGAAACACAGAAAAAGAGCGTTTAGTTGAAGAGAGTCTCAAGCAAGATGTTACCTCCACTGAAAACAGAGAGAGACTAACGCCTGTCTGGTGTGTTAACAGGCTGGATGACACGCCAGAAACTAGTTTCTTTACCTTCAATTATGTTCAATAATTGTTAAAATGACTAAAAAAGTTAATATTAAACTTTTAAAATTTTTGAATAGTATAAACTTATTGATATTTACTAAAATAGTAAGGAATTTAAGCCCTAAAACCGATTACTGTATTGGCGGACTAATACTACAGCTGGTGGACCGCCAAATGCAAGCGAAAACATGTTGAAGTCGGCTCGTAAAAAACTAGTTAATCGAGGGATTGCTCGTTAACCGAAGTTAAGAATCTTATGGAAGGTAAATCGTTAACCGAGGGATCACTGTATATATATGTATGTATGTATGTATATATGTGTGTGTGTGTGTGTGTATAGGAGATGTAAACAGGGAAACCAGATACCAGATGAACAACGATGCCATAGAGAAATCCGACTGCAAGAGAGATTTAGGAGTAATGATAAGTAGGAACCTTAAGCCAAGTAAACAATGTGTTTTTGCTCGTAACAAGGCTAATAAAGTACTTGGGTTCATACAAAGGAGTGTTAGTTACAAGACTAGCGAGGTCATCCTAAAACTGTATCTTGCTCTTGTGAGACCACACCTGGATTACGCAGTTCAGTTCTGGTCACCGTATTACAGAATGGACATAGAATCCTTGGAAAGAATTCAGAGGAGAATGACAAGACTAATCCCGGGCATTAGGAACCTTGAGTATAGAGACAGGTTAAAGCATCTTAATTTGCACTCCCTTGAGAGACGTAGAGCGAGGGGCGACCTGATAGAGGTGTATAAGTGGAAGGCAGGGCTAAACAAAGGGGACATTACAAAGGTACTCAAACTATCCAACCAGGAGCGAACTCGTAACAATGGTTTTAAATTAGACAAATTTAGATTTAGGCGCAGCCAGGTAAACACTGGTTTGGAAAACATATATACATATATATGAGGAAGTAGTATATATATATATATATATATATATATATACATATTTCATATATATATATATATATGGTATATATATATATATATATACATATATGTTGCTATTAAGGTTGTTGTTATACATATATATACATGTTACATATATATTTATATATATATATATATATATATATAGTATATATATATATATATACATATATATATATAGAAGAAGTTGTTGTTGTTGTTAGAAAATATATATATATATACATATATATATATACAGTGACCCTCGCTAACTAACGCCGGGTTAACGAACTGCCTTCCATAAGGATCTTCAATTCGGTTAACGAACAAAAATTCGGTTAACGAATTTCTTACGAACCGACCTCAACATGTTTTCGCTTGCACTGGCTGGGCAACCAGCTTAAGTATCAGTCCGCCAATACATTAATCGGTTCTAGGGCTTAAATTCCTAACTATTTTAGTAAATATCAAGAAGTTTATACTATTCAATAATTTTAAGTTTAATATTCAATTTTTTAGTCATTTTAACAATTATTGAACATAATTGAAGGTAAAGTGACTAGTTTAAAGCGCAGCATCCAGCCTCTTAACACAGCAAACAGGCGTTAGTCTCTCTGTTTTCACTGGAGGTAACATCTTGCTTGAGACTCTTTAACTAAACGCTTTTTTCTGTGTTTCCAAGCAAATTATTGGTCATTTTGAAATATATTTTACATATTGACAATATATAATGCAGTACAGTGTTGATTTAAAGAAAATAATCTTGAAATACACCAAGAGAACTAAAATTTTATGGGTGAAATGGTGCCATGGGGTGACTTCTCTTCCACCCCAATGCCTTCTCTTCTTCCTTCTCCTCCACCCCCATTGTAATTCCCATCATCATCATCATCATCATCCAGGAGCCTTGTACATACACACCTCAAAGTAAGTGAACTTTTCTACCATTTTTGTTGAATTTAGGAAATTTTCGGTGAGCTGGAACCACTACTCAAAACCCATTGAAACAATGGCTCGTTAATGAACTTTTCGGTTAACCTAACGACCTTCTGGAACGGATTGAGTTCGTTAACCGAGTGTCATTGTAACATTATATATATATATATATATATATATATATATATATATATATATATATATATATATATATATATATATATATATATATATATATATATATATATATATATATATATATATATATATATATATATATATATATATATATATATATATATTATATATTATATATATTTTGAAAAGTTCAAAAACTTACTGAATAAACCTTTATTTGCTTGAGTTAATACCTAGAGCAGGAGAGGGGGAGCACCATTACTAGGGGTAGGTAGAGGCAGCTGGGTTGCATTGCTAAGGTGAGCGTTGAGGCCAGGCGGCCAGCATTCCTGAGACTGCGATGCAGTGTGTACACACTTTAGTAAAGTAAAAAGTTTTGATGTTACAGTACAGTTAATGCTACTTTTAGGGGTGAATGAAGTTGAATTTATAAAAATGAGTTTGGTAACTCGTGGGAATTTAGTTTTAAGAATTGGTAAAACTTTTCATAGTGTTGGCAGTTGTGGTGATCAAGGTGAAGATGCTTTGGTGAGAATCTTTTTAACAAAATACTGTATGTCTAGAATTATACCTTCTATTTCTCAAAGGCTGGGGTTAGATTATATATTAAATATATGAAAAAAAAATGCCTTTTTGCCACAAAATCGGGAGTTGGATTATACTGTACACTTGATCACAAAAAGTACCTGTATCTGCATATTTGGCACGAAACAATCTGAAACCACAGATGTTAGATATTGCAAAATACCGTATAGTATCAATTGCTAGCAACATATCCTGTTTTATCCATAGTACCTTGAGTATTGTTATATGCACATTCCGAAGAAAATAGATTAATCTCGCGAAGGTGTAGCGTGGTTAGGTTGTGGCATTGGTGAATTGGTCATTTAGGAAATCATCGAACCCAATGTGCATCAATACTCTTCTGATCATGTGTACACTCGGTAAAAAATATCTTTCAGAAGAGGTCTGATGAATTTGGAAGTGAGCAACCCTCTTGTGTCGCTGGGGTTGGTAGGTATGATTGCGAGACATTTCCTACCTTCATTACATGTGTCATTTTGTTTCGCACAAAAATTGTAAAGATACTTTTTCTTTTTCTTTTTTTCTTTTTACCAAGTGAACATGCGATAGGCTTATATACAAGAAAAAGCTGTGTAAGGTTTTTAAATTGTACTATTATTATTATTAGAGGTACTTTTACATTGTTATTATGTATTATGGAGGTTCTTTTGCATTAGTCAAAAGTATGTTGGTGAGGATGTAATTCCAAAACTTGTATTATTTTGGACATCTGGGGATATTTGGAACTTAACTGCTTAAAGGGTTAATTAGCTAATCCTGGAATATAAGCAGGATTTATTCACTTTTATAAATAAGATTACCCAGAGATTTGTCATTTTGTTTCTTATTTAATACACAAACTCTTTATAACTACAGTACTGGATATAACATTCTTGGGAACTTTCATGAAACTCGGAAGTTGGTTCATGAGTGATTGCTCGTTTAATAAAAATGCAATGTTTTAAAATTTTCTCCGTGTTTTTTCTTTGTTTTCAGCAACCCAACAAAGAGGACCCCGCACTAACGATGGACGTGTTAAGTTTTCTGACCGTGAAGAGAGAAATAACAGACGCAACCGACCTGAGGGTGAATTCAGAGATGGACCTCCTCCTAGGTAAGGTTACAATACTGTTCAAGATGCAGAAACCAAACTCAAAACTTTTATCAGTATCCATTTGAATGGTGTTAGTGTGTACAGTGTGATAAAAGAGTAGCTTGTTGAATAATTAATATAAAATTTAATATTTCGTCAGTGCATGTTTAGTCTAGTACTTCATAAATTCTTGTTAGAGAATTCAGGTATATTCATCAGTCATACACTTCCAAGTAACTTTTAACCCCTTTTGGTGCAGAATAAGCTTCTGTTTGCGCAAAAGAATTTCCCATGTCTGTGTAATATACATCCGTGTAACATTGACCAAGAATTATTTAAGTGGTCCGGTATATTCCACAACTCTTCTTGGCCAAAATATGCTTATGGGGACCTGGGATGATGTTGTCAAATGTCTTGTGTAAGCAATGCCTCCACTCACTTAGTTTAAGGTCACCCATACAAGACCTTTATTTCCTGTTTTTACTTTTATATATCTCTAATTATAAGATGCTGTAGGCGGGGTAATTTGGCCCACCCTAAGTTATTTAGTTTATAATGCCGTGCTGAAGAAGAAATTAGTTTATTTTACTGTATTTAGATATGCATTTGAATCCTTAACACTTTCTTGGGCATTAATGTGCAACAGTGCATATGAATTTACAGGACCATTGTTTCCAATTAATTCTGTTAAACTATATTGTGTGCTATCCTGGCATCATTTGTGTTTTCTGTTATACTTTAGCCTTATCTACAGCTGACTGTGTTAAAAATATTATATTGTAACATTTTATTTTTCTGGAACCATTTGTTTCATTTCTGCTACTTTAAAGCCAAATTTTGACAGGTGGCTCAGCCTCTTGTTTCTAGATACTTGGATAAGCAACATCAGCTAGTGTAGAAAATTAATTTTTTGAAGGTAGGAAATGTTGATGCTTAACTTATCTAATATACTATAGGAATAGCCGTGTGTGTGTCTGTCTGTTCTGGGCATCCGAAATGGCACAATCGTTTTTCATCAAACTTGGTGGAAAAATCGCAAAAAATTCATGGAGTGGAACAAACCTGGTCCCATGTCGATGGTTTCTTTAGGAAGGCACTAATTAACCATTTTATTTACGCTGGAAAACGATGCAAGTCTACGGACTTGGCGCACCCTCATTCGCTGTACGCTAGCCAAGCACAAGCGTTCAAACTTTCCCCGGGCACAAAGGGCCCGCGATCACTTGTCAAGAACTATGGGGAAGGGATTTGTAAAGGGCATAACCTATTGCCAAATAAATTTTAAAATAAAAGATGAGCGAGGAAGATATTATGTTGACAGTGATTGATATCAAACGTTTGTGGCAGTTCAATGATGACTTATGCAAACCCCCTTGATTTTAAGGGTAATGGGTTTAATTGAATTGAATTGCTTCAGTGAAGTAACCATCAGAGTAATGGTAGAATAACAAAGGAGGGTACTGAAGAAAAAATTAATGGGAAGAAGGTAGTAATTATCTAGCAATTCAAGTTTCAGCACCGTGTCCCTTAATTTAGGTACCATATCGTTTGAATTTCTAGTTCACAATAAGGACTGGTGGTAGCAAACACAAAGGAGGAAAAAAAATATGTGATCCAAAAAGACTGAGGAAACTGCATGATTAGCATCATGAAGTGGGTTTGGTTGCCAGATGAATCTTTTTAGTTTCAATAAAAAATTAATTATACAGTATACAATAAAACCTAATGTTATTTGCTTGTAATGCTTTCAATACAACAGAAAATGAGAATTGCCAAAAATGACTAGGGTATGGGGTTTTTTCTGGGGGGGGGGGGGTATGTGATGTTATTGCACATCATTCATACTTGGTGGTGATGTAGCTGGAGGTTTTCAGAGTTCAGATAATTTTTGGGGGAAAATATAATTTTTGGATCATTCGCAGCAGTACAATGCCCTTAATGTAATTGACTTTTACAGTATTAGGTTTGAATGTATAGATGTCTGCATATCTGTCAATGAATGTCTGCTTTCTTTTATTGTATTATTAGTAATGTGGATGCATGGTTTAGTCATCAGTGGTTATTGAATAAGAAGTTTGATGTATGATTATTTTTTTTGTTTTCAGGTTTGACGGTGAAGCACGGGGTGGCATGGGACGAGGACGTGGACGTGGCATGGGACGTGGACGTGGTAGAGGTCGTGGCGGTCTTCCCGGGGGTCCAGACAACAGAGGCAAACGTGAATTTGATCGGCAGAGTGGAATGGCTACAACTGGAGTGAAATCAGTGGACAAGCGAGAAGGCTCAGGATCCTTTAACTGGGGCTCAGACAAGGACCAAATTGATGAGCAGTTGAATGCTGCTCCCACAACTACAGTAGAACTAGACACATCGGCAGAAAATGTTGAAAAGGTTTGTATATCTTGAGCCTCACATTGTAGAAAAATAGCTTAACCTATTGAATTTAGTTTTAGATGTTGAAGTTAGTTGATAATAAGCAATATTAAGCTACATATATTTATTATTTTATTTACGACAACTAAAAAATTCCACAGCCTCCTGAGGATGCAGGTGCTGTTGCTGAAAATGAGGAGACTGTCAGGGAGGAAGATAACGCCAAGGAGATGACATTAGATGAATGGAAGGCCATGCAAGGTGCCCGCAACAAGCCTGCCTTCAATATACGCCGAGCTGGTGAGGGTGAGAATCAGGCACAATGGAAGAAGACTTATGTTCTTAAGAAGAAGATTGCTGAGGAATCTGATGAAGAGGAAGAGGAGGAAGAAGAGGAAGTACACCATGGTCGCAGGAAAGTTCTTCTGGACATTGATATCCAATTTGCTGATTCACCCGGGCGTGGACGTGGAAGAGGTCGTGGCCGTGGAGGTCCTGGACGTGGACGGGGTGGTGACCGCATGGACCGTGGAGGGCGGGGTGGCGGTGGTGGTGGCGGCAGGGGCGGTGGTGGTGGTGACGGCAGCGGCAGTGGTGGTGGTGGCGGCGGCGGCGGTGGTGGCAGCAGCAGCAGCGGTGGTGGTGGAGGAGGAGGAATGGATCGTGGGCGTGGTGAACGTGGAGAGCGTGGAGGGCGGGGTGGTCCTGGCTCACGTGGGGGAAGAGGAGTAAGCCGCCAAGAGGCACCCAAAATGGATGATGAACGTGACTTCCCAAGCTTGGGCTAGGGTAGAAAGCGTTACACCTACTGGTGCTGCTTCTGAAGTCAACAAACCTGCTTCCAATCAGGTTTGCTCTTGCTAGTCTAGTAGCACCAGTAAATTATGGGACCCTTGCCACAGCAGAGTTCGAAAGGTTAGGGATCCCTATGCGTAAGAGTTCTCCGTTGTTCCAATCTCATCAAGCATCATTCTCTTAAACATGGCAAGTTTTCTTTCTCCAACAAGGACGCTGTTGGGGAAAGGCAGAGCATTATGACTAGATCTCTTCATGGACTTTTTATTCACGTTTGGTACAAGAATTGACCAGTTCAATTTTTTGTCTCGAAAGCTGTTGAAGCTTCTCATTATTGTTATTCCTGTTGTGGATATTCCGAATGGATATTCTGAAGAGTGTAGTGCTCAAAAGATTATTTCCATTATAAAGTATTTCGTGTCAATTCTCCCAAAAGCTTTTGTTGTACATATTGATCAATTAACTTTCAAGGTGGTTGATGGGGTAGTGATGGTTATATAATGTGTACATATGTCTGAAGCCCATACTGTCTTTGGTTTTGTGTGTTGTATTATGGCCGTCACTACCCTAGCGGAGGCTTGCCACGCTTTTTGTACTTGATACTGATTAACACATAGACCAATAAAAACAGAAATTATCAAGTTTTGTTTAATTAAACTTGAAAGAAAGGAATATGTTTAAAGTTTTAAGTGGTTAAACGACTGCCTTTTTCTCATTTAGTTGGAAAAAAGTTCCTGAAAGTGCCCATGAGAGATTAGGTGAAGCTGGAGTATAGCTGAGTACTAGGGTTATGTGCATTTAGAGCTGTGCAATCTTTTATTAAACAAAAACCATAGTACAAACTGGAACATGTGATAGCTCATCAGGGTATGGAGAAGTGAAGGAAATACAGTTTTTGAGATTTACAAAGTTTGGGGAGGTGTACAGTGCACTACCAAAGGCATTTGTTAATAAGTTTAATTGTGATCGTGTTACATATACTGTAAGGTGTAAATACAAATATACAGAATGGTATTATTGGGAAAGTTGCACACAAGTATGTTACCATTGTTTTGCTTTTTTGTCATTAAAATGTTTAAAAAAAAAGCTAAAACTAAACCTACAACTGTGACTTGACACATCTTTCAGAAATGATTTATTTATTTTTTATTTTATGATTGTCATAATATAGCCACATTACTTTTTTCCGTCCATTATTTATTATAACTACCAGGTTTGGTCATATGCAAAGTATGCATATAAAATTAGACAATTACTGGCAGCAACTTTCTCCATGCTACCCCAATACAGTGTCTACCATCTGTTTTCCATGCTGTTCTTGAATTGTACTCAAGCCAATGGACATCAGTACTCATGAATAAATCTGATAGTTAAAATCTTTAAATAAATAATGAAGCTGAATACACAACTGGTCTATATTTTACACATCACAGTGTTAGCTCGGGTCATTGTTATTATAATATCCATACATTACAAGACTCGTGTTGGTGAAACATAATGGCCCTTGTTGGCTGAAGAATGTCAAAGTCTGTAAACAGTTAAAATCGTGAAAACGAAAATCTGAAAATCTAGTTTGAATGTTAAAGATTGCAAATAAAATAACCAATTAGTAACATATAAGGACACACAACATGTGATCTGTAATGCCCTGCTCTCCAGAAACTAACCAGTGTAGAGTTATGTATGTAATGTCTAGGGTTAAAGATTGGTCACTTTGCATTCACCTTGTCTTCAGATTTACACTTATACTGTACAGTATTTATTAGTTTTCTAATATACCTTTCACATCAGATTCCAAACTTGAGGGTGTAGATCTTGTGCAATATGTTTCATCTGTGGCACAAGTTTAGTTGATATCCAAGTGCCAAATTACAAGATGAGGACACTGGTAAACCATTGTCTCGTCTGTTATCTGCTCAGAGTGGAGATAAGAACAGTAACTTGACTGAAGTGTAAACCGATATTAATAGTATTAGTACAAATGACCTAGACCCCCTTAACTCCCAAATTTTATAGACGTAAAACTGTATTTAGCCTGTAATACAAATTGGGTTAACATATCTATCCAGTCGGCAGATAGACAATACAGCACATGCATTTAGTACTTGACATAAATTTTCAAAAAATTCATGAATTAAAGAATGTTGTACAGTACAGTAATTATGGTATGTTCAGCCAACATCTAATCATCCAGTCTCCAGATATTGTATAAGTATGACTTGTTTGGGGCCTAAAAATTCTCTTTATCGGTGAAGACACTTAATACCATGCTCTGATGTGTATACTGTGCATCAACTTTTAATGTGGCATTTGCAGCAGTGCTATGATTTAAGCATGGTAGTAAGGTTCAATGGAAAAGGATTCATTTCTCAGTTTGTTTTAATGTACTGTATTATAAGAGTAGAAAGTACTGTATTTTCATAATCCCTCTAGGGAATATCGTAAGTTATTAATATTTCATTTTGTCACTCATAAGTGTCCAACTTTGGAGGTGAATGTTTCTTGGAGCTTGAAGTAAATAAAGGGTAGCAATATGGGTATTTGCTGCTTGTTGGGTTGAAGCATTTCAAAAGGGGATGTAAAGTCTTTAGTGACCATCTATATTGTATTGGTAAACCACGTAAACTTTAAGTAAAGGCTAGAATGCTGGCAATGTCTTCATTATTCACCAAAGATGTAATTGTGTGGAAGGGGATGTTGTGCCAATTGTTATGCTGTTGACTATGTTATAACTGCTTACAGCTAAGGTCTTCTGTGCACAGCAAGATTAGTAATTACCGTACACTAGTCCATCAATTAAAAATGATAAAAGATAGAACACTAATGATCAACATGTAGGAAGAGCCATTTTTTGTACTGCACATGACAAATACAAAACTTCCAAACCTGAAAGTCATTACGCTTGCGCTCATTCCTCCAGGTTGATAGGCCCCATAAAGTACTTAACTGAGTGACCTTTAATTTTTATGTTCACGATTGAAGGCTATGATTACTTTTTGCTTGATATATGTGAAACCTCTCACTTTCACTCAAATTAATAGCAAAAGTTAAAAAGAATTTGAATAATGGTGAGAACAACGACAAGACATTGATTTTGGAGATTTGTAAATGTAAAGTTCAAGAAAGGATGTATAGTTTGTGATGGAGTTATGAGTAAAGAAGCAAAGAGTTTGGGTTAAATAGTGTGTTAATGTATGGCGATGGCATACTGTATTGTGGCTTGTAAGTGTGTCAGACACTTGTACATTCAGTAATGAAAGTGAGCTTTTCACAATACACATTTGGGATTTTTTTTTTATTGTAACCAAAGTGTAGATAGAATACTGAATACTGTATCTGCATAGTTTAAAAGAACAACAAAATTTACTTAGCCTTTAATATGGTTCGTAAAGGTTAGACCTAAACTCTCGTCTGAAATTGGTGAATTATGCTTCATATACAGTACTGTACAGTGTGTGGGGGTTATACATTTTTTTCCCCTGCAAAATAAGTTCATGTAACATGATTTGTGACCTCCATATAAGTTTTATAAGGCTCTTATATTGAATTATAATATTTTTTCCGTTTTGCTTTTATAACATACGATGCGTTGCATGAGATGAGCTTATAAATATTGAAAAGTATGAGCAAATGCTTTTCTTTAGATATGTTCTCAGGACTGCTGCTGGAACTCCTTGATAGTTTTATTTAACTCCCTGACACCGGGCTATGGTAGTCATATGAACCAACGGCCCCCTGCACTCACACACTCATGTATTTGGAAATTTTATTATAAAAAACAAATCTAATCTTTTTAACTGGTCATGCATGATATAAACAGTAAAGGAATACATATCCTTACCGCAGGTTGGCATCACAGAGGCATGGAGGAGTCGACAATGCACATGAAGTGGTGTGAGAGGCAGTGAGGTGAGGTTGGCAGTACAGTACAAGGTAAACAACATTGATTTGTAGGCAGTATGAGGTGTAGGACACTTTGTACTCATTACTATTTACAATTACTGTATTTTTACTGCCTCGAGTAATTGATCATGAATCTGCTGATAACCAAGAGTCCACTACTACACAATACTTGTGCTTGGGGGTTGGAGGATAGAAACAGGTGTGGTCCAAGGGCGAGATCCCTACATCACAAAATCCAACCAGGCTTTCATGGCAATTCCAACAGTACTGTACCCTGAAGCCAAGGGGTTGAAGCAAGCATGCAGTTGAAGGTGGCTGAAGTGATCAGAACAAGTCTGAGTGATGGAAAATTTGTATGGATTTAATTGAGTGTTAGACATGCATCTGTCAATTACAGCAATACATTATCTAATGCTAATGTTGCCAGAAAGCCTGATATTTTTTTTCCCCAACTTGTAACTTCGGCTTGATAAACTTCACTGTCCTCACTTTATTTACTCGGTTACATGCACACAATCTTACTACATACAGAATTTAAAAAAGAAAAGAAATTATCATCAGGTCAAAAACAATAGATATAAACATTTCTTTGTGCGTGAGAATGAAAGAGGAACGTTGCTAAGGGTTGGCAAAGGCTGCGTTGCTATGGTGAAACTTGAAGCCACATAGCCAGCTTTGATGCAAATGCCAGCTGTTTTACTTTCATTTAGCTTTTCCTTACTAGTTTTAACTGTATATTTTGAACTAGATAGTACAGATATTTTATTAGTGTTTGGTAGTAAATAACAGTATTGTATATACTCTATATATATATATATATATATAATTTTTTTTTTTTTTGCAAACTGATTTCATGTTTTTGGGGTAGGATACTAGGGTTTTCTTGACATTGGGATACCGAACCCTGTTTTTCCTACGGTATATGTTCTATTCATTGTACGAGAATTCATACCTATACATGTATTCCTCCCCTCCTCCCAAAATATAATTTAAAGTCTAATGATGATGATAATGAAGTAAAAGTGGCAAATGACTTTGCCATGGGAGAGGGGAGGAGAGAGAGAAGGAAAGAATAGAAATGGGAAGTAAAGTTAATAGGTAATGATGGCAAGTGGTCTGTCCACCATAGTTGAGTTGAGGTGATTTGTTGGGGTGGTGGCCGTACACAGTAAGCGCCTGACCACTCAAAAGGGCGGGGGTAAAGCTAGCTAGACGTGTGTTAATTTGTTTTTTAAATGGTGTTATTTGTTCACATATATGTATAAAGTGGGTCTTGTTCTTCTATGTTAGCATGGAGGTTCTTGGTCCTCCAACTCATCAAGTTTACTCCAAACTCTGAGCTTGGCTGTGTTCAGTGGTTCGATATTGTATAGTTCATGAAGTTCTTGTATTTTGGTGGTGTATGGAGGGAGTTGCTTTGATACTCTACGGATAGCTTTGTTTTGTACTGATTGAAGTTTAAGTTGACTGGTTCTACTGAGTGGTATTGGTGGGTACTTCAGGTGGGGACAGACAAGTGCTTTGAATAGGTGTAGATGAATGTTGGTGTCCATTTTGCTGAATCTTCGTAGTTTTGCGAGTTGTGATTGGGCAAGCATTTTGCGTTGTGTTATGCTATGCCTGTTCTTGTTATTGTCGCTCTGTGTTTATACAGAAGTTCAGATTTTCTTCACGACTTATTTTAAATAATTTGCCCCAGTATTACCTGAATTCAGGTTCTTGTTCTTTGGGTTTGTTTAATTTGATTTGGTTGCTGTTTAGAATGTACGGTAGTTTGATTCAGATAACAAAATATGCATATTTTTTTTAATCCAAATACTGTATCATAAGAGATAGTATGATTAATTGAGGCATACCATTACAGTATTGTAAACAGTGCTCAACCATAGTATGGTTTTCCAGTGATGATAGACTATATTTCTCTTAACATTAGGCGTGCCTTCATACCTTAATATTTCTCCTAAGATTAGCAAAAGAAAAGCTATGAGTATAACAAACTTAATGCACCCAAGCTATTTGCCAAACAAATTTAATAAATAAAACATTAAAAATATTGCTGAATCAATACTGCTGGAATCAACATTTCCATTGTATACCAATAAACTTTATGCAACATAATACACAGCAGACAGTAGTGCCTCTATAGCTAACAATAATTATGGCAGCACCCAAACTGTGGTACACCAATTACTTCATATGGTAAATAGGAGAGAAGGAATGCACAAAAATTGTCATGGACACTGATACCCAGTGTTTACTAAGTTATTCCACTATGTGTTCATGGGTTCAGTTACACTGATATAAAAGTCAAATTACAATTCAATAATTTGTTTTCTATTTGCTGCATTATAAAATATTGAATACACTGTATTTGAATAGAAAACAGAAAAGCACATTGGAAATAACTTTTATTTCTATGATAATACAATAATGAACAAATATAGACATTTAACATTTCCAAACACAAACAAAAAACAGGCCTTATCTCAGGATGGGGGTTGGGGGTTGGCAGAGTATCACATCCAAATCAAACTCAACTAAACTTGGGTTGAGTCTTGGTAAAAATCCCTCACCATTGATTACATGTTACACTTAGATTAAGAACAAGGTGTAAAAGCATTGACAAAATTAAGTGGATTTTCTCCACTCTGAACTTGAGAGGTCCAACTATTTGAAACCCTTGTAAGTGTATGAGTGTTTAAGATGGCATGCATAGAGGCATGACATCAAATGCAGTATTTATATTTTTAATTACATTAAAAATATATTCATAACACTCGCCAATGGGATCACTGAAATTCTCCTTTGTAATGTGAAACTTTACAGCACAGTTATTAGAAATATCGCTCATAACATGAGTAATAACTGCAGAAATGACACCCAAACTAAAAGATGGAAATTGACATTAAAACTTAACTAAAAAAATTTCTTTAAAGTTGGGCCTAATTTCCACAACACGTATCCATTACCCTAGAAAACAATTTCTTCTTGGCAATTGTGATGAATCTAAAATTGGATTTTCATTGATTACATTAGTTCAAATAAGGGATAAATGTTAGTGTAAATGAAGTACAACTGCGGTTTTGTTTGTCAATAGACTTACTGGTCTCAAGCACATTGGTAATACTACTGTACAGTACTGTACTACCAGAAGAGAAAATCAGCAAGTTTGAGATATCTCATTCCTTCTTAAACAAAAATCTATATGGACCTCATCAACATTTCCATAATTTTTCCTACAGCCTAAAACTACTGTATTTTATATTTATAGTTTTATGATGTGTTACTAACTAATTGTGGCACTATTCTTACATCTACTGCACTTAAAAAATAGGGGGGGAGGGGTCTTGCTCCCTTCTCCTGACACTTACTACTCCTATTTTATCACGGTCACCTTGCTGTTCTAGTACATTTGCTTTTACCTCGGATAATAGCAAGTTTTTCATTTATTTTATCTAGTCCAATATATATATAAAATCTTTGGCATACATTTTCAGTCTTGCAGCTAGTGTTCTATGAGACTTCCTTTAAGTGTCATAAAAGCTTCTGCACAAGACAGTCAGGGTCGGTGCTCCCACTAGATGATCTTAGGCATGACCCGGTGTAGGAATGTGTGTAAGGAACCCAGGATTCAGGTGCGTAAAAGTTATTGGAGTGTTATTGAAGTCTGTGAATGTATAAAGGTGGAATGCATATGGGTTTTGGGGAATGATAGTTGTTATATTGCAGGAGAGCATAGGGCCCTTATGCACCTCAAGGGAAGAGTGCAAGGATATGTATAGGGGGAGCAAGTGTGTGTATGTGTGGGGAGGGAGAATGTGTATGGTAATGTTTGGTTTGGAGTGTGTGCCTTGTGGTGTTTATGACACTTGTGTTGAAAGGTTGTTTAGGGGTATGGCCACCTGGGGATGTAAGACTATAGAGGGGTTGGGAATGTAAAGTTATTTCAGAGTAAGTAGGAATTTGTGGGAAAATGCTCTATTTGTTTGCGAGGTATATGTATCTATCTTTTTTTATTATATTTACGGTACTGCATTGTGAACCAAGTAAAATTAATATTCTTGACTACTTAAAACAATTTAATTCGTTAAAATATGCAGTACATTCAATGTTTAATCCCATTATATTAGAAGTGTTGGGTAGGTGGGTAGTCTTTGATTACCTCACAGATACGACCCTCTTTTGTGCCCATCCCCTGGTCTCTGCAATATTTTCTAGGCTGGTGCCCTGAGTTTGTGTTGGTGAGTGGATGGGGTAGATATGCCATTTTGGTTTTACTCAACAGCTGCCATCAGGTAATCACAGCTAACCCTTGCAAGTTAGAAAAATGGCCATAAAACTATGATGTGTGTGTGTGTCTTTGTCTTGGTTCATCTACAGTGCCAATTACCCCTGCACTGGCCTTTATGACAATATCAAAAGGCTAAATTTCAAACTGTATATGCTTTCCCCTAACTGTGTACCTGACCAGTGTTATTTTTAAATGTGGAAATAACATAAACGAATCTTTTAAAAAGAGGAAAAGGTAAAGATAATGTTCTAAGCTTTCAATGATTAGCTAATCAATTACAGCACATTGTTATGGAGCAGCTAACCTATATCTACAACAGCTCTGAACATGTATATCGTAAAGCCACCAACAAGCTGGCTATCGTGTCGAGTAAGATCAAAGATGCAGATAAACACGGGATATACAGGCTTAGAGGTACATAAAGCTAAACTAGTGTGATTAAAGTGAAAAACTTAGGTGTAAGTTTCATTACATAGCTCATTGGAGTTAAAAATAAAAAATAAGGCTTTCAACAACTATAACACAACTCATATAACCTGGGAAAAATAAAAAATAAATAAAAAATCTTCAAATTTTCTAAAAATATAAATTCCGTGAATCAATAATGATTGCATATAGAGAATGGTACATCCTTATTTTGCATAACTAAACAGCTTTTGGTACTAAACTGAAGAGAGAGAGTATGTGTACAAAGCAATGAAGATATTTAACTTTAAATTTTCAGTTACCAAATAATGAACATTTGTCATGGGTGGGACAATCAGTCACTACAGAGGGGATAAACATCTGTAGGATCACACCATTATTACTTCACTAAACCTAGGGGCTGGAAGGGGCCTTAGCGTGCTACATCGTACCCTGGGAAAAGTTTTATAAGGCAATTACTCAGGGACTTATTTATGTCCATCTTGTAACCTTTCCCCAAGTCATACCTACAGGCTGGACAGGTGAACACTTCAGCCTTAAAGGAACGTTGTAAGCAAGTCTGGCATACATTGTGGTTACACATTGTGGTGACTGGCTTTATCACCAGCTCCTGACAGCAAACACACAAGAACCTCCCTTCTACACCACTCAGGAATTGCTGTATGGATTAAAGGTGAGTTTTAGTGTTAAAGAATTATTTATATATATATATATATTACACAAAATATTGCAACCTGAAACTTGGATGGACGTATTTGACAGACATTGTATATTAAAGGAAAAAATAAAAGTATGGCCAGTTACTTACAGATCGTCCTTTTTCTAGCAGGGGTTTACATTCTTCCCAGAGTTTTGTGTTCCCTTTATCCTCTCCTATCAAGAGTTTAATATCCCTTTCAAGAACATAACCAGTACTTTTCCTTTTCTTGGATTCAGAATGGCCATTTTCCTGCAATTATTAGATTATCTCAGTACTATAGGATGTGTGTCTTTGGTTACTTCATACCCTGTGTTCAATATACTGTACCTTTCACCTAGTTCAAAGATAATTACACTTCCTAAATATTTATATGTAAACCAAAAAAATGTATTACCGTATGTAGAATATTTCATTTCCAGTTTGCTTCAACATTATCACTGTTTGTGTGTAGAAAAAGGCGGTCATATTTACCTGTGTGTGTAAATCAAGGCTATTTTTCCTCTTGTTGGTTTTATTTTTCTTTTTTTTACCATCACCTTCATCATCTGACCCACTGTCTTCCTTATTGGCTTTTTCTTCTTTCTCCTTCTGTGCTTCTAGGTAACCATCAGGGTACTGTAATGTAGAAACACTTCCTGTAGTATAGCGTCTTATAAGCCTGTAAATCAATACTGTTATTGATTTTCACTCAAATCTACAGCTTAGTCATAATTATCATTGTCATACATTTTCCTGGTTTATCATTGGAAAGATTTTTTATCCCTTTATCTGGTATTAATTTAAAGCACTGTATCTTATTTATGGGAGTCTCAAAATGTAATTTTAATGTTATTTTTGTGATTTAGCAAAATGTCGACTTATGTCAATCTCAGTGAAATTAATACAGTATTAAATATGTAAGTGTTGAGAACACCAATGAGCTACAAGGTTCAAAATCTGAAACTTAAGTAAATCTAACTCACAATGTTTCATCCGAACAAAGGGCACAACGTTGCAAACTCAAATTAATCAGCTCTCTTTTGAGGGAGGGAGAAAGGAATAATAAGGAGAGTTTGTCTTAGGACCCCTAGCTGTGCCACACCAAGAATGAGAGATGGATTGATGTAAGGAAGAACTGTACATCTTTTATAGAGTTGAGCCAAGTCAGAACAAAGTGAATAAATTAAACAATGACTAGAGAACATAATTAAAAAGAAAGCAACTAACCTGCATTTCTAATTCTAGTTCATGTATTCTCTTTGTGCCTTCCTTTGTCCATGGAGCAGGCATGGGGTCATCACGACGTAATAGGTACCTCCACACTTTGAAGCCACTCTTGCCAGTGTCTTGCCAATACTTAACTATTTTGTAAATGCCATCATACCTAAGAGGAAAGAAAAAAGGTTCATTCTTAATTTCCATCAGTTACAACTGCTTTCCCCAAGTATGACAAAACTAGTTATGAATAAGCATTAAGTGCATCTGTATGCAGTGCTCACATATGGGGCTGAAGAATAGAGACACCTATTCTGCAAAATTAGGAAAACTTAAAATGTTTAAATTATCACATTTCAACATAATCTTGCAAGTCATTAAATTTAGGACTTGTATATGGTAATTAACCTTAAAGAATACTATACTGTACCAAGATCTAATTTTTTTGGTTATGCAATGAGTCCAAGATGTAAATAATCTAATGGATAAAATTTTCATGACCTAAAGCACTACTCACATTTAAACTCAAACAGTGGCTACCCACATCACTGCATATCTTACCTGTTCCCTTCCTCTGGTGCATATTTTGAATGTTTTCGGCCCTTGGCATTTCTGACCACACGCACAGGTTTGCCCCCCTTCCAGTCTGTAGCTTCTGCTCCATTCTTATTTACTGGAGTATTGCAGTTTAATGCAAGAGCTCTGGAATAAAAATAAAGAAATACAAAACTACAACATGTAAAAAGATAATATAATTGAACATACCAAACTGACCAATTAGAAGTAGTGTTGTTTTTGTAAGTCTCTGAGACGTGACCGTAAAATTGTAAAAGCTATGACCATCAAAAGTGAACCTGCCATGCATTTTTCTGAGAAATTAAATCTAAACTTTTAATAAGAACCCAATTTACCTGTTCATCCTAGTCAGTTGCTGGTCACATGACTGTTCAGCTGTTCTCTTGTTGCCAGAGAGGTCCCTACCCCCTGAGCCAGTGTATGTGAAGGAGTCCCCATTATCTTCATCATCCTCGTAGCCACCAGATAGCACTATGCTGTATGCACCTTCATGTTCACGTCCGTGGATGCCAGCAACATGTGGGCGATGTATACCAGCTTCTGAAACCTAAATTTATTTTGCTGGAATAAAAACTGCTACTTGTTTGCACACAGTAAGGCAAAGTATACAGTAACTAAATATTGTCTCAATACTGCTACCACTCATAAGTGCCTACCAGCTACATGCAGGTACAAAAAGCTTTCCCACTGAATAGGTAACAAATATTTGTCCTTGTATAAATTACCATCCACCAGTAAATTAGTCTGTATTTCTTCTCTGCATCCTATTTAACCTACATAACACTCTTAGCCTTATTACCTCTGCCATTCTAATTTGCTCATTTCTTCCTTGACATGGTCCTCTCTCATCATACATTTCTCAATCCCCATAATACTCTCTTTCCACCAACTGTTTTGTAGATACTGTGTGTGTGTGTGTGCCAAAATAAAAGTTCTTATAAGTAGACACAGAAAATCTAAAGAGCCATTACCTGTAGTCTAAATTTCCACAAAGTACCCACTTCAACACCAGGCACAGGGCCAAAATGATTTTGTGGAACGAGGGTGCACACTTTCTGCCTTCCTGCACACGCAAAACCTTTTCCCCAGTCACGTGACGTGTTGCTCTTAGAAGACGCCATTTTTGCTTTCTTCTTACTCTCCTTCAACTTCTCACCAGCCTTAACAATCTCACTGTCATCATTCTTACACAGTGGACAGAACCTGAAAATATTTGCAGCTGGTATATGACCATACAAATGGGAATAGGGATAATAGGTAGACAATTACAGGCTAATAGACAGACATAAAGAGGAAAATAGGCAGATTAACAATAAAAGGACAATAGGTAGACAGACAAAAACAGGATACCTCACTCACCATTCATCTACATCAGGTATGCTTTCCATTGGTGGTGTGAGACAATAAATGTGAAAAGGCATGTCACATTCATCACACATGAGCTGCTTCTCCGGGTTCTCCTTCCCACCACACTCATTGCAGCCACACTCCTTACACTTGCTTTTGGGAATATCCTTACAAGATGAGCAGCTGGGAGCACTTTTTCCTGTACAGTACGGGGATGAGGAATATTTTTCAGGGTTCGAACGGTGATGTAATGGGCAATTCTGGAATTTCCGAGAACATTCCGGGGATGAGAGATTTTTTTCCGGCTTTGAGAGAGTCCTCTCGTTACTCGGAAATCTCTCATTCCCGGAAGTGCTCTGCACCAATTATTCCGGCTAACGGGGATACAGTAGAACGCCGATATAACACGAGATACGTTCCAAGAGAGGTTGCTTTAAACCAAATTCACACTAAATCGAAGTGTTGTTTCAATGGAATAATTTAGTTTGGTACTTGAGAGAAACACAAAATAATAAAAAAACTGAGTCTACCCAGATGCAACTCAGTCCATCTCCTAGAATAAACAAAACATTGTTTTTTGTAGAATTATGTTAAAACAAACACTCATAAATCAACACAGCTAAAATTAAGGGAAGCGAAATGGTCTGTTTACTGGCCGGAAAGATGGGGGGAGGGGAGAGGTGAGGTGATATGTTTGACAGTTGATGCCAAGGTCTAGTGCTTATTTATTTATCTGTCCTTAAGGGTGACTTAGTTTTTCTCTTATAAAATGTCACTAAACTGACCTGGGAGAATATAAATAACATTGCTGGAATTCTTATAAAAGTGATTAGTTTGAACATAAACATGCTATAGTTTGCATTAAACATACAAATTTTAGTTCCAATTACAAATGGCGAAAATCTTCTTCTTTTGTGCAAAATATATGACGTCTATATTCAAATTATTTGCTGCCTTGCAAGGATTCTAGCAATGCAAATTATATTCTTTAGACTGTGATATTATATAAGATAAAAACTGTAAGCCTATAACCACCCAACCCTGGCTGGGAAAATGGGGGCAGTGACACGTCTGACAGTTGGGGCCGAAGGTCTAGTGAAGTATTTATTTGTTTATTTATGTCCTTTAGATTGAGATTTTGCTTTTTGTTTATAAAATGTCACAGAAGAGTCCGGGGGAAATATTATAAGATAGTGATTAATTTGAATATAATCATGCTATACAGTAGTTTGCACTAGACAAAAATTTTAGTAATCATTTAGTACATTATTTTGAGTACATGTACAGTACAGCTTTGCCTTTAGGACAGTGTAGCGTGCTCAGAGAAACATTAGGGGCCAGATTGACTCGCTTTAAATTAAAACATTGTCCATAATTGTGGATGCCACTTTAAATCGACTTTCTACTGTATCACTGTACTTTACCATTGACCTACATCACACATTAAACTATGACAATGTGATACTGAATACATAGACTTTATCTCAAGGTTCTGGAAAATTATATTAACAAGGATAAGATAAACATACACTTACGTCACTAAGAGGTATTTTATTCCATGCATTAATTTCTATTCTAGTTTCAAATTAAAATCTGAGATAGGAATTGTAATTATGATACCATAGTCAAAACATTTACTAATAAGAATGACTAAGGCATCCATAAATTGGCAAGTGGCTAATTACAGCAGTTTGCTATGAAATTACAAACTGTGATACTTATATGGCCACGAAGCAGCCAACCTATGACATTTTTGGTGACAATATAACTGAAGTTTACTGTAATGTCATATATTTACAGTTGAGGCAACCGATTTTTTGCTTTACAGGGTACTAATATATTTTTTAATTAACATTGACAGTTAAATGTATGAGAAGACATTGTTTTGACAAGTTTAGGTATAGTTAAGCCTGGAATTTCGTAAGATACAACTGCAGCTCCCATCTTATTGGCCATGCTACCCCCAAAATAAACATTCTTCACTGCTATCATGCCATACTCTTAATTCTTTTTTAACCAGTATGGAATTTTCTAAATTTAAGTCCTGTGACATAGAGGTGAAATGATACACTAATCCCAAAACACAAATAAGATATTCCTTAAATAGAGAAGCTATAATATTGACATGGGGATTAACTCACTTTTTGAGGGCGAACCTTCTGTGACAAGCCTATCAATTTCCTCAGTGCGTTTGTCCAATCTTATGTTCTTCTCCACAGCAAAAAGTTCATTCACAAGATGTATGTGACAGTTTTCTAAAGGAGTAGATTCAGCTCCACAGTAAACTGTAGCAACCAATTCTTTCTGGGTTCTTGTATTTATGATTCTGTTTACCTGCAAGGAAATATAATTAAAGGTGAATTCAAATGACCAGTACAGTATGGGCAAAACAAGAATACCGGTTATCTTTTAAATTAAAATGCTGGAAATATTGCTAAAAATTTGTTCACAAGAAGTTGAAGTTTTAATTTTACAACAAATATTTCAAGGTAATACAAAGGTAAATTTGAAAGTGAGGTCCCCAAAAGTACAATGGTGTGTTAGAGATGACAATCCGGACAGTATAATGAGTCTTCGGTGTACCACATTGGTAAAGTTGAGTACCCATTCACAGCTGGGTGAACCGAGGGGTATCCTGTCCTCAAACTAGCAATCCTTAGGACAGGTGAGCATTTTATCCAATTGGCTGCCATGGCATAATATAAATCTCATACAGTATTGTCAAGTTTGGCATCATTTTATGTGTTCCAGAATAGGTTATTCTCGTCATAATGGTACACCTGGTAACAGCAGAGTATTGATGCAGGTTAACATTTCATTAAAAGTTTACTCCTTTTTTGTTAACATTAGATTTATCAGATTTAAATAATTGAAATGTATCTTTAAACAGTATGAGAAGTTTGTTCTACAAGGGATATTATGGTTACAGTTGTCACTGTAATCTAATGCCAAAAAGAGAAAATTCTAATAAACATATACAAACATGTCACCAGTATCAATGGTACTGGTACAGCCTATGCTTAATACTGTACTTACTTTACAGTCAAACCAGTGTCCCCTTTCCTCAGGATCTTCCATATTATAGTTAACCATGACCACATCACCAGGATTGACATCTTCAAATTCAATTTTCATATGAGCACGGGGCCGGATATGTTTTAGTAACATTTCCGAAGGAGAGTCTTCATCATACCTGGGAGCAACACATTTATTAATATAGTACACACACTTCAGCCACTAGTATCACAAAAGAGAAGTCTAGGTATCAGTACAGTATAAGAAAGGATTAGCATAGGCACCAGTATAACAAAGTATAAGCCTCTAAACAAACACTTGGGAACATGAACACCTCTGTTCATACTAACAGCATCCACTAAAAAAGTCAAGAGTAAAGAAAAAAGTGTGAGCAAATAAATGAGTGAATGTCTACAGGGCCCCTGTTGGTCCTTAACATGCCTAAGCCTTGGAACAACTTACCCCTCAAAAACAACATGGTAAAGGAAGCCATCATCTTCAGCAGAAGGTTGTTTGACTTTCTGTTTATCTGTTATCTTAACAATTCTTCCCTCCCACCATGTTCCATCATAGAGGAACTTTGCATCAACCAGGTCTCCAACTCTATAGTATTCACTCTCTTGCCTTGTGGTTGCTGCCTTATTCTCTTTATTATTGTTACTCTGAAACAGATAATGTATAATACGCAAACTTGTTTTAATTATAGAATTTGCTTTGTACAATTTTCTAAAAATATAATTGTACAACAATCATTTCTCACCTGCAAGTTATATACAATAGGCAATTAGACATGTATTACCCACAGTAATAACACTCTGTGAAGAATAATGGATGGGTCTGAGGGAAGAATATTCCTTTCTTTTTCCTTCAAACAATATATTTTTAGACTTATGATCCACTACTGTGCATCTCAGACTCAAAAGAAACAAAAACCCCCTTCCATCATTTTTTTGGACTACCTCTTACCTCAACTTGTTCTCCCCACTTGGGTTACCACAAATAATCCTATGAGTCTGGAAGAAGATGAGGGCAGGCAGAATGAGTCCAAATACTGGGACTTGCAGCATAACTCCCTAATAATTTCTTAGCCCAAGCCCATAGTAACCTTGGGGAGGCTCTCAATACAGTATATACTGTACAATATTGAAACAATAATGGTGATGCCAAGGTTTTCAGTTTTCTGATTGGTTGGTTAGTTTGAAACGTCACAGACAGATCAAATGTTATTTTATCCAAGACTTTACCCAGGAAAACATACCTACAGTATGTCTTTCACCTAAGTTAGCCAGAGGACCTGTCATGCTTACAAGGTTGTGTCTAAACACTACTGGTACACTCTCACACACAATTGGACGATGCTGATGGTTTCTCATCATTTAATGTTGTCTCAACATTTTAAAATGAGTTATGCCTAATTTCCTATGCAACTCCCCTCAGCTTACAAAACACACACACACACACACATTTTCAAGAAAATACTTGTGTATTAATGCTCAGCACTCAATATTTTTACCGTCAAAGGAATTTCCAAATGTGATTCTTTAAAATACAACCTGGACATTTATCTCTATATCAATTATAAGCAGTTTATTGATGGCTGAGGAAAAATACACAAATAAAAGAAAAATAACTTGACAAAAGTGTTTTTTTACCTCTAAGTTTTCTTTATCTACAGCAGCACTAGAGTCTTTCTTCACACTAGAAGGCTTATTACTAGTGTTTGAGTTTGTTTCTGTCAACACTGGCTTCACCATCAGCTGAATTACATTATTAATGTTGATGTTGTAGTCAAACATGCTGTAGCCATCTTCCATCTATGGGGTCAAAAAATATATAATTACATATACGGGGTATCTCATTTATCTTAATAAATATTCAATGTACAGAATATCTATTTTAGCACCACAATAAACAACCTTTAATTCAGTAGCATATCTAAACATAAAGTTTGCTTGTGATGGGTTTGTCATAATTATAGATGCGAAATGGAGATGAATGATGACCCAACCAAACCCGAGTTAAACTACCCCGAGGACCAAAAAGTTTGGTGGTTCATATCACGTGGCTCTTCAACTGTTCCCAAACACGTCCCAGCAACCTTTCCATAACTTGCCTAGCATAACTAACCCTGCAATTGGTACCAAATACTTGAAGACATTTCTCTACTGAAGATATATTTTTTTTTTTACCTCCGAAGGACAAAAAAGTAAGAGGAAAACATTTTTGGAGATACAATTTTTACATTTTCCTCCCCTGAATGGTCATATACGGCCAGAACTGACACCATGGCGCCTTTTGTTAATTTCTAAGATGGTTTGATGGTTCCTATCATCAGGAATTTTTTAGCGAGATGACAACAGCTGATGATCATTTTTATATTCACATTATGAACGAACATTCCCAGACCTTGCCGAAAGATTTCACCAGTTACTCCTACACAACTGCTGGTCTATATCCACTACACCAATGATATAAAACAAATTTAACACCTAATCTAACCAAACCGAAAATAATAGTTATCATCTACTGTAAAAAAAAAAAAATCTCTGAAAGGAACCAAAGATACATCTCACGTTTTGGATGCAAAGAAATTAGTGTATTTATCGTCGGAACTTGAAAGAATCTTAAAAATTATACCAAAATGTTTTCTTCGTCTACTTCTTCGATTTATTCTGAGGTAAGAACTCATTTATCTTTGTGGGACAAATGTTCACGTTTCTGGTATACGCGGAACAATTGTCAGTACCGGTATTACCTTAAAAATTATTATTTGTCCAGTCACGGACCTTTACTTACCAGTACTTCCCCTAACTGTCTGGTATTCATTCTGATTGGTCTAGGTTGGTGTACTGAATTCGGTCAGTTACAAACACTGTAGGGTTAGTTCAGGTTAGGTTTGCTAGTGACTGAATTCAGTAATCTAGGCTTCAGCCTAATGAACTTCAATCAATCAGAACGAATGCTGGACAAATAACAAAAGTAGGTGAAGGTTCATGACCGGTTAAATAACCACGCCATAAAATATTACTGTATTTCCATCATAAGATAGGAAGGCTTGGTTGGTTCATCGTAACTGATATATAATAGTTGCTCGAATTATTCGTGCTACAATTTATGAAATGTTCTACTCTTGTAAAGGGTCAAAATGGCATTGTTGGAATGCTGTAATATAGCTACCTATAAAAAGAACCAAGGAAAAAATATAATTACAATTCCTACATCAATTTTTAAATAATCTCGAGGTAAAAGTACTATAGTACTGGTTAACTCGGACCGCTGTTCCACAGTATTATCGACAACGACATTTAATTCGTGGATTTATGAATAAAATTAGCAATAACCATTGGTTTCTTGGGAACAGGTACTAACATCTTAAATAACTAGCACTTTGATTCCCAGAAAATCTGAATCGATAACATGAAGTGTCTCAGAGGAACCATTACCCCATAGTTACTTTTAATGTACAAACAGTAAATAATCACCTGTTTGCCGCGGTAAAACAATCGTTGTCTGTCAACTCCTATCCCCAGCTTCTCCTCCACCATGAAGCGAAAGTCCTTGACACTCGTCAGCTTTGATATGGTCACCACAGCAGTCTGGCTGCCATCCATTGTTCGCACCTTGACATACATCTTGTCTTATTCTTAATATTCACTGTGGCCAAATAAAACAAGCTGTCAGACAACACAAAGAACAAATGCCATCTAATACAGCACCGCCTGCCTGGCCTCTCTCTGTGGGGCGCTGCGTACTGTAAGGCGCCTCTAAACTTGGCGGGAAAAGCCACTAGAAAATGTAAACAAATGATAAGTGAACTACGAACTTAATACATATTTTTTTTGAATAACTTCAAACGGAATTTAACAATTAAAGAGAAAAGGGGTCTCAATAGTAGCTCTGAGTAATCCTAAATGTTTATCAGAAGTCTGTACGGTGGACCTGTGGTTGAATATTATGTCAAACGTTTAAATTTAGAAAACAATAAAATGAACAAAATTATACTTAAGGTATTGATAAAAATAAATTTGATGTTTATATGTCATATTTATAATTAAAACATAAATCAAATATTCAATTGTGTTTCAAAATAGTGAATGAACAATATAATAGCTAAGAAGACAGACTTTCCGTTACCATGACAACTGTGTAATTTACCGCCCGCCCGGGTCCTGCACCATGTCGTTCAGGTACAATTAGATACAATATTACAAACTGTATAACATGTAGATACTTTATTTATATGAAAATGGCACATACCATCCGTTTTATAATAGTTGATTCAAATTACTCTACAGAACGTTCAATGCGTTATGGTCCGAAACACAGGATGAGCTGACTGTTATTCTGGAAAAAGATCAAGAACTTCAGGGAACATTTCATCCAGACGTAAGTTATATTGTTTTTTGTATCTTCCAGATTAATAGTTTCCTTCTTCCATGTTTTAGATATATGAGATGAATGCTGGAGATGTTTCCGAGAGTAATTGAGTTCTGAAGACATAACATGTGACTTTGAACTTTACATTGTCAGTATGTTTGACCATGTAAATACCGTGCCCATAATTTTATGGAGGGAGGGGTCGGACTTTGGGTGAACGAAAATAAAGTCACGGGAAAAAAATCACAATTTAGGCTAGAAATATGAATCGTATTTTATGTAAATTATCCCTTGTTCTAAAATTGGATCCCAATACAGAACTTTACTTTTAATTTTATCCTCTTCGCCACTGATCGACTCTAGCCACTTGGGCTATAATGTGCAAGTGTATCACTCGACACCAATTTGTCAAAATTGTCAGCAACGAGCGGAGGTGGCAGTGCGAGTCCGGCGTGTGTACGTGCTGTACCTGGGAGCTGCTCGTAAACTCAACGTCTGCCATGATCAGCTCTTACATCCCCAGAAGCGTCTTCTGCTGCGTCGCTTACTGGATGCCACAATTGGCAGGATCGTCGAGTTGAAAGTGAGTGTAAATATTAGTTGTTACCGCAAAGTTGAGTCTCATTGAGTTGTATTACCGAACTTGTTCAGCGAGTTTAGAGCTATCAGTTGGGCTAATGTAAACAGCTCCCATATATTCTACCAAATAATCGCAACAAAATATGATTACAATTTGTAGCCGAGATCAGGCAAAAAAGTTATTGTTTATTTTTATCTCGATAATTTTTGCTAGGTTAAAGTAGTGATTTGCAAACATTGTTGACTGGCTGGGTGCGGGAAGGTCGGTACCTCAACAAGAGTCATACCGGTGTCCTCTCCCACTTGGATGATTGCCAAATGGACGATCGTCTTTTCTGTGTGATTTTTGCCTTCTCACGTGGACGATTATTGCTAGAAATCGTCCATATATCACAAATTCTATTAGAAATATTGTATGCCATTATATGTTAAGGTGAATTAAATATAGGAATAAAATGTAAATTATATTAAGGTGACTGAATTCTAGGAATAAATTATGAATTACGGTACATTAGGATTAACAAACGATGATTATTTTAACTGTTATTACTTCTTATTAATTTAACAATTAAATGTTATTCATTAGTATTCAAATATTTCTTGTTATACCTACATTCTTATTCGTATTTAAGAACAAATGAAGTGACCTAAGCTATCCTTGCCGAAACTAACCAAACCTTACCTTAACCTAACCTCACTTAACCTTAATGTAGGTAGGTAGTAGGCAGCTACCAAACAGGGAGGTACTACCGCCTGGGAAGATATTGGAAGCATAATGTATTGTCTAATGGTAGACCCTGCTGCCATATGGTATCACGAAAATTGTGACCAAGTCCCAGGTTGCTGATCTGACTTTCTGCCTCATTTACGTATAATTGCAGGGTCTCAATTGTTTCTCTTACTATTGACAACACAACACACAAGCCGTTTGAAGAAAAATTTTCAAAGAACATTTTTGAAGAACGTAACCAAACCTCACTTAAACTAACTTAACCTAACCTCTCTTAAACTAACTCAACCTAACCTAACTTAAACTAACGTAACCTAACCTCACTTACAAACATACACTCCCCTGCAGCACGAACTGGTGTCGCTGGACCTGAGTGACATCCAGCACTGTGACGACATCATGGTGGAACTCAACCTCACGCCCCAGGACCTGGTTGTCCCCATCCCCACCTACATCAGGAGAGAGAGACTACTTATCATCTCAGAGGTAAGCCATAGACTAATATTATACTGGGGTACACATGTCACTGAGAAGTATGGTACTGGCGCTCTGGTGTTATCGACTTAATTGCACAAATTCGCGAGAAAAAGCAGCTACATATGTTAGACCTCCTGGCTCCCAGCTGATAGATCATGGAGAATATAAAGTATAACATGTGAATGACTATTAAAAAATTAAGCTTGCGACATTTCCTATTTTATTCTTGTGTCGTGTTATGTGTTTGTTAATTATCTTTGGCATCAAGTAATGTATTTAACTTTGACCTGGTCATGGTGTTTGTATACAGCACTGACTTTACTGTATATTGTATTATATCACCAGATTGTCATTTTAGTTTTTATGTTCATGACAGTAAATTTTAGTGTCTCCTCATTGTGTTAAATTACTACACTTATGATTAATTGTGTTTTAGTAATATGTTCATAAATTTTGAATGATCGCTTGTCAAGCCTAAGGTAATCATGACCCCAGCCAGCAAAATGTAGGTGGACCAACTGGACCAGGAGTTCTCTTGAGTCAGCTGTAATGGCCTTTGCTTAATAAAGACTGAGAACTTCTAAAACCAACCAACGTGGTGTTAGGTTTGGTCCACTGTATTATTTTGGTGATGATAATTTGTCCAGAGAACTATTGTATGAATTCTGTCCACAAGGAATTTGAACTGTGGAAGGTTTGGGATTTTTCAGTGCTCTGTGATGGTAAATTAAACTAAACTTTCTAAAAGTTTAATTCTTAAATGTTTCCAGGGGTTATTAATGTATTTATATGGTTGTCCCACCAGAGAAATGCCCTGATAGATGACTGTTTACGTCGTGCTGGACTGGAAGCTGTGTCGGAGGACGAGGTGTCGCCCCTAACAGTGTCGGAGGCGATTATGCTGCTGCAGCGTCACGAGCGTGCCAAGCAGGGACGGGCCAAGGCCGACCACCGCAGGGACCTGCTGGCCAGACAGGTGACCACCATCCTTTTCATGATGCTGACACTGACATCACTGTGATACTGTATACACACACACACACACACACAAGGGTGGTATGAGCACAGCATATACACATCTACTATGGTCAGTTACAGGGTGATACAGGTATTCGAGTTACAACACTTACGAGTACAAGTGTCTTGGATGTCTATGTTTGGTTAGTTACACTATAATTGATGTCCACAGGAGCGAGACCGAGGACGGGGGCGCCAACAGGTTTCAAAGGAGGTGGCGGTTGTGAGGTTGCAGGCGGTGACGCGGGGCATGTTGGCCAGGCGGAAGGTGAACCAGATGAGGCTACAAGAGGAACTCTTCCTAGGCCTGGTGCGTCACCCTAAACACTGCAGGTTTATTCTAGTAAAGTACTGTAGTTCACAATCAAAGGTACAGATTGAGGTGCATGAACATGCCCAGCTACTTCTGTAGTACATAAACAGATATAAATTAGCCATCGGAATTGTGGGTAAGGTGATTGTGAGATGTAGGCTACTACAGTACTAGATCATTTGTGCGAGATGGTGTTAGGTGAGGACTATCAGTCACTGCTGTGTTGTATGTGTCATACTGTTAAAGGTCCACACTAGGCCGTTAACAACATTTTCTTTCTCTTATATTACTGGATCAAGAAAAATTCTTAAAAGGAAAACAAACCGTCACTGTTGATATTTTATAATGCACATTATAGTAGATTTTATAACACGGCATTGACTTGCAAATTACTGTATTATAACATCACCAGCTTCCTATTATGAAATTAAAATTTGTTTATATAATAAGACAGTTATTTTCTATTAAAGCTGGGTACATTCAACCTTGTAACGAAAGCTAAAACACTCGTCTTTTGGCAGCGTCCCGACCCGACACTGGACCGGAGCTGGGGCGGGAAGCTGGAGAAGGTGCAGGAGACCAGGTACCTAGCGCAGGAAGACAGGAAGGTGGCGCTGGACAACCTGCAGAAACGCATTCAGACCAAGATCGTGTATGAGGAGGGAAACCAACTCCTTACCTCCATGGAGGACAAGATCCGTGAGTGGATCTTCCAGAAGAAGTGAGTCTGTTGTAGCATGGCCACTGTGTGTGTGCACTCATCACCATTGGGTTAGTCTTACCAGGCCATAAACTGGGCCTCATTAAAATTAGGACCTATGCTGATGGTCAGGTTAGGTTCAGCTGGATCCTGGTTTATTACGGCTGGGCTCTTTGAACCAGTCAATACCACGCACTACTTATGTGGTGTTGTAGTACTCTGTCATTCCTCACTGTTTAGTGCTTATGCTATATCCAGTTGTCTATAAGTGTATGTGGTCTTGGGCCAGAACTATGGAGAGAGAACATTTTGAAACCCACCTGCAGGCGGAGAGGTGAGGAACAGTCTCCTTGTACTGTACTTAGTTTGTCTCCCCACATCTTTGGCATTTAACTCTGTTGAGTAACTCAATGCCTCAATGTCTTCAGGAATTTGTTTGCAGGCAGCTGATGTTAAAAGCAAAGTAGAAATAGACAGGAGAGAAACTGGTGTTTATAGCATAGTTACCCCTTCTGCCAGAATTAATTTAACTGTAAATAACTAAAAATAAAAGCTAACTTTTAAAGTCAGTTAAAAGCACATCGTGTATAGTATCAAGGCTTATCACTGTAAACGTATTTAGAGCCAGAGGAGATTTCTTGCAGGAAGCTTAAAAAGATTAATTTGAACATATCCAGACGTGTCGTTGACAGGGCTAGAGTGCCAAACACAACATTAAACTGCCACATTTGTAAACAACAGCCAGTACACCTATCACTCGTTACACTACAGCTTTATTGATAATAGTTTACAGGGACTTGGAGTAATAGGGTTATCAGTACAGTACAGTATTTACATTTCGTAGTCTGGTGGAGCAGAGGCTTATACTGTTCTGTAACATGTTTGCTGCTGCCCTGGGCCCTCGTGGCTTGGTTCTTATCTATATATTTCTATCATATTTTTTTCATTTTACTCATTCTGTATATTGAGTACGAATTCATGTTCTTAATTTGTACACTTTCTGGTGCAACACAACATTTTCCTGTGCCTCACACACAGCACCTGCAATGTTTTATGTGTTATTGTCACACCATGTGTCTTACCTTGGGTGTGTTTACCTTTGATCCACCATATCTTATGTTCACTACAACCGCTGTTTAGTCATCTTTGCCTTATGAAAATTTTTTCACAATGAAGTTAAAAACGTATAATTATAACAACAAATATTTATCTTTGACTCACAACATGTCTAATTCATTTTACACCTGTGATACAGACATGAGACTGGCAAGTTCCCAGACCTGCCAGAGGAGGACGAAGGCGGCTCTTCTGCTATCGTAGGTATGGCGCGACCTGATGATGACGCCATCAGTGACGACGCCAGGTCCCTCGAGAGGAAGGTGAGAGTTATGGAGGAGAGAGTGTGTGTACTGTATATATGTGTGTGTGTGTGACATCTGAGTTTATGCTCCTCTTAGTGTGGAGGAGAGTTTCTGAAGTTGATACTGTGTTTGAGGGTGTACAGGAGATGTTAGTTGTGTGCCAGTGTGTGTGTTAGAGAGACTAGACACAATCTAAAGTTGAACGTCTCATGAACAACCAGTCCATCTTTTCCAAGCCTCCTCTTCGTATTCAGATGACGTAAACTATTTACTTTACATTGCCAAATACTTTTTCCCATGGTCAGTGTGTCACTGAAATCCAATCCCGTCTTAACGCACTACAGTTCCTATTGTGCCATCCTTACTCCGTGCATGTAGGTTCCCTTTGGTTGAACCTGGTCATCATGTACCTCCTTCATTTCTCTCACCTCTCGATTATGAAACTCTTTAATCTCACATTTCTTCAACAACCTACAACTTTTTAAATGTAGGACAGATACATGCCTCTTATTACACATATTTTTATTTATTTATGGTATACTATGTAAGGTTAGTTTTAATGTAGATCACTTAGTCCAGCGTTACGCTTTAGAGATCACCTGTATTGTACAGTGCTTCCTTTTTTAGTCTAGCCCATCACATTGTTTAGAAGTTCCAGTTTAAATTTTTTTCTGCTATATTAAGCACTGATAGCTGTTTTGGAATTCTTGGTCAGTATTGGCAGTAATCAGTAGCCAGGCGTTACCTTTCATTGTCAAAAAATCTTTGTACGGTATCATTTTTTTCCCTAGATTAAGTAGCTGTTTTGTAACTCTTCTTCAGTATTGGCTGTAATCAGTATCTGGGTAGTTGTGGCCAGTGTTGTGGAGGTCCAGCACCAGGTCTCTCACAAGACTAAAAATTTTATATTTACCTGAACAAGAGGAACTGATAGGTGTTCCAGCAGTGGTTATTTTATGTGCACTCTGAGGCATTTACTCTTTGACAGTCCAGCTCCCACGTGTTGTGTGAAGGTGCCAGGATTGTCTACTGTATGGTGTCAGGGTCCTAGAATATTGTTCTTTGTGGTGAGAATGTGTCAAGATGTTTGTACCAGTTGTTGTGGGTGTACAGTTAACATTGTGTTGTCCCCGTGTGTCAGGAGGCCGCCCCGGGACCCCGCTCAGGCGACGTAAGGCTCTACATTCTTTTTCGTTTAAAACAACTTGAACACAAGAGACGTTCTCAGGATTCTTTTATGTTTATACACTTAGTAGAAACAATTAACAGTAGTAGTGCATGGTTATTATTATTATTTTTTTTAACTAGATGTTCTTAGCCAATTGTTGCTTACACTCATGTTTGGTATTATCACTGCATGGCATATACAGTATATTGTAGCACAGAAATTAGATGTTTGAATATATTAGCACATTTATTGATTTCCCACATAAAACATTGGTTAGTTATTTGAACATTTTATAGTAGACAGGCATAGATTATATAATTTTGCTAATAATATGAAAATAATATAATGTTCTAATCATGGCGATCAACACTTTATTTACATCTGGGCGAGATATATGGCGGCGGTTCTGAGGGCCAATTGCAAGAACAGTCGTTGGGTGTACTACGCCATTTACGATGACCTTCTTGCCCTGATCTTGTTTCAGTTATACCACCCTTTTGAAGCTCTGGAGAGATCTCGAAGTTTCGATATTTTGAGTACAGCACTAGCTAATAATTCCCACCAGGAAACTTGTTTCGAGACTCCTCTAAAGCTTCGAAAAGTGCAGAATTCCATGTGTTAAAGGCGATATTGCTGAAAAAAGACCAGGGCAAGAAGGTCTTCGTAAATGGCGTCGTACACCCAACGACTGTTCTTGCAATTGGCCCTGAGTCGTATCTTAGGATATGTAGTTCGTCGTAAAACTTTATTCGTGTGTGTGCGAGCAGGTATACCTCGTAGTTTACACCTACTGATGTTTGTGAGCCACACTAGGGGACTGTGACTCTCACCTACATTTGGTTTCCTTTTTTACTTCTACTTTACCTCGTCATAACATCAAGGCCAGTGGTGGTAGTCAGCTGCTCTTGGCCTTCCTGATTCTGACTATTGTTGTGACCATTACCCAAACACACACTCGCCTGCCTTCTGTCAACACTTTCCATAATCATTTGTGAGGGAACTTGAGAAAATATAAATACTGTATACTGTACTTCTGTAATTTATGCAAATTATGCATTATGATAATTTAAAGTAACTTTATACTTATTACTTGGGTTATTCAAGTGTAATCTGGAGGAAGGCATCAAACCTACAGTATATACCGTTTCCAGATTTTTTTTTTAAATGTCAGACATGAAGCAGTAGTGAATCAGGTCTGCTAGAGACACATTAATATTAAGTTAGGAATGTTATTGTAACCATCAGGAGAATGTATGGTGACAGTAGTGCTGAAGCAGTAGGTGAGCCACGACCAACTCCTGTACTAGTGTCGGCGGCCGCCAGTCTGCCACAACCTCTCATGTGTCACTACAACACTCATGCACCCCTATTCATCGTAGCTTTGATATGCAAATTTAGTTTTCATACTTAACAGCTGAAATGAATCTGAGACACAATGTATGAACACTCAACTGTTTATGTTTTTAGTTTTATAAGTTCTTTATTGTTATACTGTATAAGTGAAATTAATGAGACCGCACTAGTCGGCCACCACTCAGTAATGATGAGTTCGTCCCCGCGCCCCTTGACCCACTAGAGCGAGCGAGAGCGGGCGCGGGAACAAGCCAAGCAGAAGAAGAAGAAGGAGGAAGAGGAGAAGGCCATTGTCCTCCGTCCATCCAGCTTTGTCACGGACATCCAGGGGGCGTGCGACCAGTTCCAGGGTGAGTGACCACCCCCCCACCTGCCTGTCGTTCCTCCACACTCATTTGACACATTTTTTCTGTTGTTATTTGTATTGACATGTTTTCTATACTGTATTGATTTTTTGAAAAATAGTCTTTTTTTTATGTTTTCAATGTTGTGTTACCAGTATTTGTTTGCAAGCATTTAAACCCAAACATGTCTATATAAATTATTTGTTGATTTGAATATGGTAATCATTACGGTACCTGAACTATACTGTACACCTGAATGTCCCTGCATTTATGTACTTGAATAAAGTTTCTTGGTGTTGCTGTGTGTTGGGCAGACGTGTGGTCGGTGAAGGATATTGAAGACAACACCGAAGAACACCCGGAGGAGGACATGATCGAGACGGAGCAGAGGGCTAGGGTGGAGGTAGAGATCAGGCGCCAAGTGGACTACCTCATGCGGCAGGAGATCCAGAGGCTGAAGGAGGTAATAGAATGCCCTATATTGGTGACTTAGCTGTAAATGTTAATTGTAACCTATATTGTAAATGCTAAGGAGGTATTACAAAGCTAAGCTGTAAATGTTATAGAGGTAATGAAAGGTTAGATTTTATGTTAATGAGCTAGTACAAGGTTAAACTGCAACTATGAAACCTTTATCTAGAATAAAACTTTGGTTAATTAGGATCACTTGAAGAATCTCCACCCCAACATATTTTATCTAAAGTTTAACCACCCTCATGCTAACCTAATCAAACCTAGTCAAACTTAAACTAATCACACCAAACTTAATCAAACTAAACCTAACCTAATCACACATGAACTAATAAAACCTAATGTAACTTAACTGTTTGCAAATATTCATGGTTAGAATAGGTTGGGGTTTATAAGGACTGGGGCTTACTTGACCCTTCAGCCTGGGCCATACGTCTTGGAATTTAATAACTAGGGTTACCTCTACTGTACTGAGGTCCTTTACAGTGTGGAAACATGAGCCACTTTGTGATTTTCTCAGGATGTAGAGGGTGAGAAGAGGGGAGCAAAGAAGAAGAAGCGAGTGAAGAAGGGCGGGAAGAAAGGGAGGAAGAGGAAGGAGAAGGATTTAACGCCAGATAGAACTACGGAGTCCCTGTTTGAGGAGTTGGTTCTGAACGGTGAGGGTCAAGGCTGCAGGTGCCTCCCACTAGGCCTCACCATACTGTCTTATATTCTCTCTAGAGTAATGTAAAAGATACTTATGGTGGAGTTAGGATATTAATGATTACTGTACACACATCTAAGCTACACCTTTTGGGCTCTGTAGGAAGTGTCTTGTGTTTTAAGTGTGTAGATTTGAGATTTATTTGTCACCTTAAGGAGATTTCTGAATCCTGGACACTGTACCCAAACCTGTACCTGTGCTGATGCTTCTTAGCTGTATATTCAGAGCTCTGTGATAGTGCATGGTATCTTGATCTGTCCAGTTCTTTTCTAGTCATCTCTCTAATTTCAACATACTCTACTGTAATTTGGAGACGCGACTTCCTGCTCAGGTAAGCAGTTTGCTATGTCATGATACAAAGTGACAAGTTATTTTATTTACTTAATATTCATTTATGCTGTACAGGTATTTGTATCTTCAACTGCGTGACTTAAGAGTGGTGTTGGTGTTGCAGGGATCATCAAGAAGGTGCCAGAGGTGCGGCTGAGTGAACTGTACGGAGACGTGAGTCTGGTGGGGTGTGAGATGGTAGCCAAGACCAAGTACCCGATGCCCGCCATCGGTGACATCAAGAACATCCTGACAGAGTATGTCGTTCTCCCGCTGGGTGAGTTCATCACTGGTTACATTCACTTTGGCTTGGGAAATGTGTCACTAGACAGTATCTGAAAGTGAGGAATATGTTCATATTGTTACTTGAATTAATATTACCTCAGCTAATGTAGAATTCTTGCCTTGAAATTGTGTGTATGTATTTATGAGCTGTGTGTTGCAGGAGTGGATGGGGTGCACGAGCAGACGCAGATGGTGAAGAGTGTGTTGGTGTGTGGGCCACGTGGGTGTGGCAAGACTCGCCTCGTCCACGCCCTCGCCTATGAGTCCGGCGCCACCTTCATGGACCTCACAGCCACCAATATTGTGGGCAGATACCCGGGCAGGGCAGGCCTAAACATGCTAACTCACCTGGTGATGAAGGTAACAAACCGAGACTTATGACTGTGGCCTCTCAATTAAGTAACTCAGATAATTGGACACTAATAGATGGTGTTAAGGTAGATGCTACTCCAGCTGCCTCTCATATAAAGTTTGTCTTGGTGTTGACACAGGTGGGTCGTCTGCTGCAGCCAACACTCATCATGATTGACGCCGCTGACAAGATGTTCCTCAAGAAGGTTAGTTTCATCTTGTACAAGTTTCCCCATGCCTCTGTCGTACTACTTGTTTCGTTATATTAAAACCTATGTTGATTAAGCGAAGCCATTTTTCCTTGTTAATATCATGATAATCGTCATGACTAACCAGTTGTCAGCCCAGCCAGGCCAAAAAATGAGTCAGTATTGATATCCACAAGATGACTAACACTCTTGCCTATCCTCAGGTGCCTAAGACTGATAAGTCAGACCCAAGGCGGCTGAAGAAGGAGATGCCAAGGATGTTGAAGAGTCTTGGCCCTGAGGACAAGATAGTCTTTGTGGGCATCAGCAATGCTCCCTGGAACTGTGATGCCAAGGTCAGTCTCCTCCCTCTCTCTTTATTGTCTTGACCTCTCCCTGTTGCAAGGTGATGGATGTAATATACTAAATGCTGGGTTTACTATAATGTGTGTGTGTTTGTATTAATTTAAGTCACAACAAACAGTTAATAAAAATAAGGCAGCTCCTGCGAATGTCTTCCATTTTATAGATTGTTTCATTAAATGATGCTTAACACGATTCATCATCTGTACATAAATATCATCACAAATACTAGAGTAGGTGTCAGATATACATACAGTAATTATAACTACAGTATATTTATGCAACCTTAGTATTTTGTGTTAATATGATTTGTAAAAGTTCCTATGTTAACTTTTCCGTGATCGGATACGAGAACACTCATGAAGCTGACATACCGTACTTATGCCGCCATCCTGAAATGTAGTTTATAATAATGACCTCGAGATGACAGTGAGACTACCGTAACTTGATGTATTCTCTTTGAGTGGGGGAGGGGGGTAATCTAGAAACCTTTTGAGAATGTTGAATGATAGTGGATGTAAGGGAAAAATTTGACATCGGAATCTGTGATGTATGTTGTTTGTGTTACAGTCGCTATCGTCGGTGTACAACAAGTTGGTGATGATCCAGCGCCCCACCTTCAGTGCCCGCGCCCAGCTCTGGCGACACCTCATCACAAAGAACGGCGTCAAGGTAAACACTCGCCTTCTCCACCACTCACTGTTATGACCATTAGTCAGATTAGGAGTCAAATACTTCCATACATTTTGCCACTGATCCTCGTAGAATGTTATGACTGTGAAGATAATATTGAGTGTAACGAGGAATTAATACAACTCTTAACTTTGTTTAATCTACAGGCAAAATTATATTTGATTGGCTATCAGTTCGGTTCTGTTTTTAAATCTTATCACTGGAGGTATAACTCGTGGGTGTTTGGTTATTCTCTCTCCGTTGCAGCTAACGCCTCGCTTGGACATTGGTGGACTGGCCCGTATAAGTGATGGTTACACCTCTGGCCACATCTGTAGTGTGGCGAGTCAGGTGAGTGAGTGAGGAGGTGGTGGTGCAGTAGTCAGTGGGTAGATGGGTGTTTATTGCCAGTTATAGTGTCATGGTTGCTGCCTCACACCGATTGGAAGCCGATGGGTCTCAGGTAGTCATCGACAGTCATTGATATCTCCAGAAATAATATGCGGAAGATATGTTGAAGAATTATTTGTGTTTATGAGCTGTAACATGTGGGATGGTGATGTAGTGTGTGTGGGGGCAGTATTGTAGTGTATGGGGCAGGGTTTTGGGGCAGGATTGTAATGTGGACAGACTGGATATTAGATAGGTTTGATAATGTGTTGTTATATATTTAATAAAACTGTTCGTGTAAATTAAACTTTACAATTATACAAGATGTCACTGTCACCTGTGTCATTATAAACTGTCCTACTGCAGGTGTATAGCATTTAAGGGTTCCCGTCTTTTTGCAGGTGGTGACAGAGCAGCGCCTCGCCAAGCAGAACAAGACACCTCTCACAGCCCTTGAGTTTGTGGTGCCTCTTAGTAAGATAGAACCTATCTACAGGTACGTGAGAGAGAGACAAACAGAGATAGAACCTTACAATTACTCCAATTCACATTATAACATTGTCAGTATCTATTATTTGTTTATCGGGAAGACTTCAATTAACCCTTAACGTCCATGTGTGTGTGTGTGTGTTGGAGTAAATTGTGTGTGCGTATTCCATTAACACCATACACAATTGAGATGTTTTTCTTCACGAGGAATTGATCCAGTACATTAATTTTACTCTTCATACGAGATCTCTCTTATTTCCAGGTTACAATGATTCCCTGTAGATCAAGATTATGGCCGAAACAGTGAGCCTTGTAGAATTTTAGGCCGAAAACACCTTTTCTCTCGGAATTTAATTTTAAGGTGTAACTACTTAAGTAAATTCAGAATAACACAAACGCCAAAAAGTAACTTTGAAAAATTAAAGTGTGGCAGTATTTGTGTTGTAGTAGCTATGGTGTGTTATGTTTGTGGTAGTAGCTGTGGTGTGTTAGGCTATTATGCCTGGTTAGAGTGTGGTAGTAGTGGCTGTGGCATGTTAAGTTTGTGGTTGTTTTTGGAGTGCGGGTAGAATCTTTGGTATTACTTATGGTTGTGGTTGAAGAGAGAGGTACAGTATTAACCGTTGTGTGTCCGGCAGGGAGGAGGAGGAGGCCATGCGGGCATGGTACCAGAAGACGCCCATCATGAAAAAGCGAGCGAGGTACCTGGAGGAGGAGCTGGAGGCACAGGGTCTCAAGGGCAAAGGCGCCAAGAAACCCGACGCTAAGAAGCCCAAGGGCAAGAAGGGCAAGAGGAAGAAGAAGAAGTAATCCCAATACAATACAGGTTAATTAAGGGCCACCTGTAGTGTAAATCTGATTACGAGTTGTTGACTTACCTGTATTTATAAAAAAGTTGAATTTGATATGTTATTCTATGGTAAAGTATTTGATGTGATTATAATACATTAACCCACTTGAGTACGATGATAGTCCCCTGAGCACAGTAGATTAACCCAGTGAGTTAGATAGCATTAACCACTTGAGTACGATCCAGTTTGCAATGTATAGTGGGTTAAACCAGTGAATAAGTATATTAACCCTTGAATACGATGACTTAGCCACTTGAGTATGTTGATTTAGCACCTTGAGTATGTTGGTAATCCTCTGAGTATGGCGTGATAACCCTATGAGTATGATGACCTGTTCCCTTAAGTAAGATAACATTGTACAGTACAGTACTCAATGAAAAAATCCGCTTGTGGCCAGTGAGAGTGATGTCACAAAATGGTGACGGGCGACAACATATGACTGTATTAGACAGTATGGGACCAAAGGCCGAAGGATTTTGATTACCCCACCAAGACAACTGGAGTGGGTACTGTTTGGAGTGTGTGTGTACAGTTAGTATGAGCGATGCAGTACAGTTTCCTTTTAATGCTGGGTGTGGTTAGGTTTTCCTGTGTATAATCATGTCTACTGCGTGTGGAATTAAATTTAATATATATAATTATTTAATATATATTTGGATAAAAGTTTTGTAAGTAGGTTAGTTTATACTTTTGTAATTTCATAGGTCTTATAAACACCATGTTATCAGGTTTCTTGTTGACACCTGGAACTTTTGAGTCATGATGGCAGGAAACGGCAGATTTTAGGGCACACATTCACACAACTACAGCTCAGAGATCCTGCCTCCACCAACTTTTCTATTATGACCTGCTCTTAGTTGATGTTTATTGCAGACTTTGAGTGAAATAATATGACAAAGGCATCTGGTAGCTATTGGATAGTAGGTAATAGGCAGTTGTGTGTAGTTGACTCTTGCCACGAAAAGGAGTGATAATTACACGTTCAATTTAGTGATATATCAAGTGAAGGTTTGAGAGGTACATTGTTCGCCAGACAGGGACCAACACCTTTATTCTTCCGGCCCAAATTTTTCCCATCTGTTGCTGACAAAGTACACAGCATCCGACCATCAGTTATCACCTATATAGTAATACAAAATAATATCTGGTAATTTTGTTCAAACTTCAATATGGTACAATTGGTGGTTTGTGATTATTGAGAACGTAAATAAGAATAAATATACCGGTAATAACTTTTTACTTAGTTTTCGAGCCTAAACTTGACATAAGGTTAGCGAAAGTACACGATGAATTTATCGTGTGATGGAATTGTATTTTTATCAACAAACATTTATAGGAGGATGGCGAGTTTGTATGATAATGTGTATATTACAAAAAATATTAAAGAGCGGCAAATGTTATTAAAAGTAAAGACAAAAAAGTTCTATAATTTATTTTGCAGACAAAGTAACATTGACTGTGACGTGGGTGTTGACAATAAATACACAAACATTAATTGACTGGTGGAAACAAAACAGATACAGTATATAATTTACTGGACATCTGAAAATGTATATAAAATTGACAAAAATAAAACGAAACTTTGATTTATTACAGATTAGGATAAAAAGATATGTGTGCGTGTGTGAGTAGATGGTCATAAGTATGGGAGATCTGACCCCCACCCCCCTGCCTCCCTCTCCACACCCCCCAGGCAAGTTAAAGTGATAGAGTTAAGAGCCAGGGGGAGAAAAGGGGGAAGGGGTCACCATCCCTCACACTCGTTCCCCTCAACACTAAATACTGAACTGAACACTGCCGATACATTACTGAACATACTGTGGTTAATAATCAATTACAGGATACCATTTTTTTTAAGGATTTTTTTTAAACCTTTACAGTATTAGGAAACAAAAACATTATTAGAGGTTTTATTAAGTACAATATGTTACAGTGATTACAGATGAGATGGCTGGAAGCAGAGAGTGTGTGTGACTTATCTATTGAAAAATGTTTAGTATATAGTATTAGTTTTTTTATATCTTAAATAACGAAGAATACCAAAAATTAGTCTATATTAGTGTAACAGAGGCTCCCATAGTGTTAATTAAGGGGTTGTGGTGGTTCAGAGTTGGCACGATAATGTTTGCGGTGTGTGTGTTAATAGATCTAAAGAATCATTTGTGTCGTGTCAGTTGTGAGACTGTGGTAATCTGTAAACAATATACAGTATAATGATTACCACATGTTGTAAGATCTTCCCTCTTATCCAGCAGCTGAACTCTTGTCTACCAGGGAGGTGAGTTACCTTCTGGATCCATAACTAACCTGACACTAGTGATATATTTAAGGATATATTAACTCATTATTAACGTTTCTTACATACAGTGAAACTTCCACATAACGGATTTCTCATCTAACGGAGTTTCGATATAAAGGACTTTCATCTCTTATATAATTCACATCTAATAGACTTTCCTCTCCATATAGTACGTTAAATAGTGGTTTTACTTTACACACACAAAAAATACCCCAAAACAGTAACATAGTCAATTGAACCCTTACAGTCCCTTAGAATCAGATTTGTTGGAAAATATTACGTGGTAGGTCTTTGGAATAGTTCAACAGTTCTCCGCCAGGTGACTGACTGTAAAAGGGGTGTGATTGGCTCCTTTCTGACTCGCCTCAAACTACTGTAATTCATTCACTTATTCCAAGACAATTTGGGTATACAGAAAGAGTTATATATGTTACACCCAAAAGACTCTGTGTCTTAACAAGTCGTCTGCTAACTTATTCATTAGTACCTAACTGTTGATGGGAGAGGACACAGTAGTATGGAACCTGACTCACATATAACATAAAGATGAAGGCTAGAAATATTATCAAGATTGTACACTTTATCTACCATTATCTCGGTTCTCACTTGGAGGTAAAAGAAAAAAAATCTGGAATATTTAAGAATCCTGACCCCAAATGTCTAAGACTACTAGATAAGAACAACTCTGGGGAACCTTAAGACTTCTGGCATGGAATATATAACTACTTGTGATTTAAGGTGTTAGGAAGGTTAAAGTGGGTGAGGAAGGTAGAGAGTAAGAGGAAGTTCAAGGTAGAGAGAACAGGTAGGACTAGGAGGGGTGAGAGAAGGTAGGAGGAAGTTCAAGGTAGAAGGGAGAGAGTGCAGGAGGAAGTTCAAGGAAGGAGGACCAGGAGGGAGCATAGGAAGAGGGGGTAGGAGGGACAAGTAAAGTGAAGTGAGCAGCTCAGTACATACAGGGTCATGTTGGTGACATTCTTAACACACAATAGTGACCGTATATATATATAAGACTAGACCATGGACTAAGGAGTAAAAGAAGGTAGTATGAAAAAATAGAATTGATTAGGTTACTGTAATACATGTTACCCTTAACTCTTGCACCTTCTCCTCTCCAACTTCTTCCCTTGTCTCTGAGGTTTTTATACCCTCTGATAAATGTGGGAGAGGAGCAGAGATAACAGAGAGAAATAAAAACACTCAAAAAAAATTTAAGTAATGACAGAAGAGTGAGTTTTGGAGAGGGGGAGGTGAGTAAGGGGACAGGAGGCTGGAGATTGTTACCTGTGAGCTGATTGACAGAACGTAACTATGTGCCGAGATGTTTGTGACACGAACGGATAACTCAAGGTCGTCGTGGGTGGGGTGAAGGGCAGCTACTGATGACGAAGTGGTAACTCGGGGACATCCGGAACATTGGGGACAACCTGGGTGGGGTCAGGGTTGGGGGTGGGATAAGGGGAGCCCTGGGTGTCGTCACTAGAGAATGAGACGGGTCGTATCTTCATCTCAGTAGCTCTGAGGGAGTAGTCACCCAGCCACAATTCCCAGATGATGCCGCGGTAGTAGTCGTTGTCCTTCGGGTCGGTGTGGTAGTCCCCGTTCAGGTTACTCTCAAAGCAACTGTTAACAGGAGGAAAATGCACTTGACCATAACTGATATAAAACTATGTACCTGTATGTATACTCTTAGTCTTGTACAGTCATTCAATAACTAGTCTACAAAGTTACCTAAGTTTCATTTGACAACAACAGACCATTATATAAAGTACTCAACACTAAAACAGAGATACTGTGTTGACTCATTCAAAGTTACACCTATATTATTATTTCATTCTGTTTGATAACAGCATTACAAAATTGCAGAAATTAAATCATCATGCAATTTTTAAAAGTTAGATGCCGTGATAACATAAACATCGAGAGCTTTCAACACACAATTATGCATGACTAGTGGTGGTGGTGGTTCCATGGATATGACTGTACCCTTTAGGGAAGGTGTGGACATAGTACAATGTGCACTCTGCCTTAGTAGTTAAATGGCTGAATTCTAAATGAAAAATTTAATTAATTTCGTGATTTTATAGACAGCAGTCTTTTGCTATCGTATTACCCTTGATGCATCGTGCCGCCTGAGGCTTGGTTTACTTCATGAGTGTTGGGATAGTTAGGCAACGACGACACTTGGAAATGTTTAGGTGATGCTGGCTTTATTGACTGGAGGTAGCGAGAAGCTATGTGGATGAGTGTAAGAAAAGATAGACTTGGTATATAAGTTTTTGACATTCAACTGTAAAAGTAACACAGCAGATGTTACTAAGATTTAGCGTGGAACTGTAGAACTGCCATCTATCACTACAGGCCGGGGCACAGGGGCAATACCTACCTGTAGAACCACCAGCCACCGCCATAGGCCGGGGCGCAGGGACAACACTCAGGGGCCTCGTCGTTGTCACGGTCGTATGTGGAGAAGAGGTAGCCGTTGTGGGCCGAGAAGCTGTCAGAGGCGTTGCCGCGGTAACCGAACACATTCAGGCGGTAGTTGTCCATCTCTGCTCCAATCCTGTAGGTGTACATGGAGGGTGTCAGTGGAGGTGGACAGGTTGAGGAATCTACGCACTGAGTGTTTATATTTCTAGCTTATTGTAATGCAGAAACTTGTGTATTTTTAAGGACCAGAAGAATATCCTTGTAGTGCATGAGATATGGAGGTTTACTTTATATGAGGTGAATCAGTTCTGGAAGCATTGTGTTGTTATGAATTGAGACCCACCTGAAGCTGAGGTACTCGGCATAGGCGTAGTTGTCCTCGAAGTCCCACAAGTCGAAGCGGATCATCACGTCCTGGTCCCTCAACAGCCTAAGACCCACAACCAACGTGTTAGCTGTTTTACTATACTGCATAGATAATGGTGGGCCACCTGGAGATTAGGCACCCTAGCTTATTTTACCTGATGATTAAACACCCTAACCTAACCCAGTCACGAAAAATGTGTGTCTCTTTATACTTTCGATCAGAAAAGAAGAACGCTTGAAACATGGTACCGACACAGATCATTTTGGTAAATATAATAAACATCACATACCTGTATATATTATCGTTGCCCCACCAGAACTCTCTTGAAATATCACCAAAACCTTCTTTGTACTCTTGCCAGTCCCTCGTGAAGTTTAAGTAAGGCGGGCCGTACATTCCTCGTCTCTGGATCACTGTCCACCCGCCACCCCCTGTCTCTAGATCACAATACCTGTGGGGGGGGGAGAGGGGTAGGGGTGTATTGTGTGGTGGAGGGAGGTAGGTGTGTAGTGTGGTGGAGGGGTAGGGGTGTGGTGTGCAGTGGAGGGGGAGGGGTGTAGTGTGTGGTGGAGGGGGAAGGGGTGTAGTGTGTAATGGAGAGGGAGGGGTGTGGTGTGTGGTGGAGAGGGGAGGGGTGTAGTGTGTGATGGAGAGGGAGGGGTGTGATGGAGGGGGAAGGGGTGTAGTGTGTGGTGTTTACTTTATAATATTTTTAAGTCATTTTTTCTTCAGTGTCTTCAGACATAATCATATATTTTCAAAACGGTGGTCAAAGACAATACAGTATAGACGTTGGTTGAGTTGTAAGTGATTTACCTGGTGTAGAAGTCATGTCCCTGCTGGAGGTGGTACAGTGACCCGGGGCTGAAGTTGAAGAGAGTGCTGTGGGTGACGCCCTGCGACAAGAGGTCAGAACAGTCCGTCACGCCCTTGCTGCTGGCGGGAACAACACTGTCACGCCTCACTCACTCACTCACATATATGTTGTCATTTTTTTGAACACATAAATCTCCTCAAATAACGATACTGAATGACGGTGTACAGTATATGACGTAGCTGGGGCTCTGCTGTGTCATGTCATGTAGGTTTATGGACAAAAGTTATACTTACTTATGATAGTAAACAAAGAAGTGTGTGAGTGGGGGGTTTTAATACATGTTAGAACAGTTTCGTTTTAATTTATTATTTCATTTAGTCATTCTCAAGCTCATTCTACCTTATATTATTTACTGAGTTTATGTGACTTGGCGCCAGCCTTGACCCCTGGAGGACAATACCACTGCCAGTCCTCGTGTGTCTGGTGCACAAACTCAACAAGCTTAAGCCAACAAGCCTCCTGTGCTCTTAAGAGTTCGGTCACATAGAACATATTCAAGCATTCACCGAAGGACACTTGAGTCCTCACTGTTGAGGTGAGTGTGCGGTTAATGACGTACACAGTACAGTACAGCATCTACTGAAGATCACAACATGTTTAGAGAAATGGAGCGACTTAAGTGGTGACAAATGCAACTATTGCAGCAGACGTTCACTATGGCGGTCATTGAAGGGCAGAGCTTTGTAAGAAGTTTAGTCATCTCCGAAAGGTTTTAACGCAGGCTCAAAGATATGAAGGAGTAGCAGCCATAATGGCAACACTCACAGGTCGGAGGCAGTCGATGTTTGGTTGGCAACATTTCGTGTGGCCCGGCCTACATGCAACCCTTCAGGTTGTCGCCGCTCGGAACCCATCCTTGGTCGGCCTCTACGTCTGGATGTCTTACGGGAGCCTTTTTTCCTGCCTCTCCTGGGCTGGGATGACTTTCTGCTTATGGCTTGTTTTACAGAGTGGCGGTTGGCTTTTACCATTTTGTTCTGAGGTGGATCATGAAATCGATATCTGTAGCGAGTACGAAATCTGTGGCCCCTTCCTCCTTGTAAAGTGTGTATCTCTGGCTCTACTTGTGGAGGCTCAACCTGGTTGTCTCTGTGTCTGACATTCTCTACTCTGGAATTAAGATCTTTTAGGAATACTTTGTTGGGCCTTGTTAGCTCTACACGTGAGCACAGCAGTAAGGTGCTCAGAGGGAAAACTAGAGAAAACGCCGTAAAACACAACAGTATAACATGCCAATATTTTAAAGGCTACCTGTAATAGTCAGGTGTTAATGTGAAGATATTCGACAAAGTGTTTATCACATCGTTAACAATAATACAAAGGTAAAAATATTAACCTCATGTGTAGTTCATTGAGGATGGAGTTTTAAAGTGTGTTAGGTCATCCTGAACACTTGATAGTTGTACCAGTGTGAGCGTGGACCAACCTGGGGGAGGTGGGGAGCGGTGGTGTTGGCGGGGCGTACTGTGGAGCTCTGGTCGTTGCTGTGGTGGGGTAGGTTGGTCGTGATGGCGTTTCCCTCGGGGTGTAGGGCTCCTCCCTCGGGGTGTAGGGTTCCTCCCTCGGGGTGTAGGGATCCTCCCTCGGGGTGTTGGGATCCTGCCTTGGGGTGTAAGGATCCTCCCTCGGGGTGTAGTCTGGCTCTCGGGGGTTGTGGCCACCAGCACAGTACTGGAGGATGAGGTTCCTGGTCTCGTCAAACCTGTCCTGGATGTTGGTCCGTAGAGCCTGGAACTGGTTGGTCATCTCCGTCAGCAGCTGCTCGCTCACGTACGCCGTGTTGCCCACTGCCTGTCATAACACCACAACATTACCCAACATAACTGTACCAGACATTGCTTTAAGTCATGCAAATGAACAAAGGTCACCAAGAACTGTAATAGCATATGTTTAGAGCTGGGATGTTAAGCAGGGGGGGTGGGGTGAATAATCTTACTTGTTGCAGCATAAATCATTTGTGTTGTTCTCTGCTGTGAACACTTAACAAGCAGCAGGTAAAGCAGCAGTACTGTACTCCTCATACATCACCGTGGGCTCTGTCTCACCTGTGACACCTTCTCAATATTGGCTGACTGGTCGTTGACTGCCACGCGGGTCACCTCCATCTCCTCCCTGAGCGCCTGGTCCAACGGCACCAGCTTCTTCTGCACCACACCGCCCACCTCCGCCACGTACGCCTCCAAGCTCCCTGACTCATTACACGACCTGACCGTCCGCGGGAGGAACATCTGGTTTAATACAAATCACCAAGAGGCAACGTTACATTAATAAGCGATACAGTAGTGTAATTTTACCATGACGGCCCGTTGCACTAACAAATTTTTAAGTCACTTAACTAAAAGCTGACGTCAACTTACTAAGAGTTGACACCATATTGCCAAGCGGTGACGTCACAGTACCTCTGTACGGCAGTCAGCTGGTTTTCGAACACTCGGAATCGTCTCTTCATTTTCTTGAAGGGCGAGAAGAGGCTCTTCCAGAACCTGGCGAAGAGGTGCTCGGGCGAGGGTTCCTCTTCGCTGTTGTCTCTGTTGACGCCGCCGTTGTGGCCGTCGCCGCTAGGGACTGTGAGGGATGACGGCCGCTGGTGGAGGTGACCTGGGGGGATAATTCGGTAGATGTTTATTTTGGATAATCATCGCGCAAATTCACATGTACTGGTATACAAAGAATGGTAATCAATACAATAAGTCGATTCAACCAAGAATGGCTGTAAGAAAGGACATTTAGGGCGATATTCCCACTGGGGTCGTGATGTAAGGTTGTGGCGTCTAATAAGACAACAGTAGATGTACAAAGTGCCAGTCTAGAAAACATTGTCAACCCGACCTGAGGTGAAGACAGACACAGTCAGCTGTCACAAGGTCTTATAGTGGAGAGCAGCACCAGAGTAGAGGTTGATGTCTTTGTTTACATGGCGCGGCGGCGTGATGCCTTACTTCATCTACATTAACGTTTTACAGACACATGTATTTAATGTACAGCGTTACGTCATGTAAGATATATGTAGTTCGTAAAACATGCATCTATTTTTAAATTGTGATAATATAAATAATAACACTTATAGTAATAGCATCAACAATAATGATCATAATATTAAAAAAATGCGACTAATACTAAACGTGAGCGTAAGGTAGGAGTCGGGTGTTCAGTAACTATAGAGGTACAGCCAAACCAAAAAAGTATCAAGACCCTCAGATGCGTTCATGTATGGGTTGGTGCCTCTGACTATAGTATACATTATGAAGTTCGCATGGATTCGAAGATGGCCTGGTAGGTGCACAACACACTTGCATACATTATGGCCGAAACATGTGATGAACAAAAATAAACGAATTATGATAAACCAGAATAACTCGCAACACAAAAAGCACAGGATCCATTTTCTGTAATCTGAAGAGAGACGTATCTGCAGCAGCTATAAGTCAACAACATTGTGGCGGTGGTGTAGCCATGTTTATACCACTAATATGGGAGGTGTGTGAACTTTACCATATGCACCAGCTTTATTACGTCTTTGCCCGAGGTTTCATATTTTTCGGACGTCTGAGGTCTCGATACTTTTTGGATTAGTTGCGCACTGAGGGAGCCAGGGTGTGGGTGTCGAGCTACATACTGACGAAGTAGTCGTAGTCGTAGTCCGGGTCAGTGAGACGGTCGAACACCAGGTCCACTTTAGCACTGACGTCCTGCAGTCTGCGGGAGTCCCGGGGGTGAAGGTAGCACGTCCCGGACTCTGGTGAAGGTGGGGGGAGGGCCGAGGTTTAGATTATTGCAAAATGATCAGTGTTGAGAGAGTTACCACGAACGGCACCGGGAGGCCAATTATATTTCCTGTGACATGGACCAGTCAGACCTAACCTAACCTAATCCATTATCAGCCAGTCTTATCCTAACCTAACTAAACCAGACTTATACTAACCTTACAAAACTTAATATAATCTACTCAAAATTAACGTAACTTAATCTGACCTCAAACGTAATCTATTTTAACCTAGGATCATTATGTTAGGTTAAGTTAATATTATTGGCATTAAAATAAATAAATAAAATTATATAATGATTTAGCGATCGTGGGAAGTGCCCAAAACTGACCATCTTGCTCAGGTAGTAGCTAATGTAGCCCAAAACTGACCATCTTGCTCAGGTAGTAGCTAATGTAGCCCAAAACTGACCATCTTGCTCAGGTAGTAGCCAATCTAGCCCAAAACTGACCATCTTGTTCAGGTAGTAGCCAATCGAGCCCAAAACTGACCATCTTGCTCAGGTAGTAGCCAATCTAGCCCAAAACTGACCATCTTGCTCAGGTAGTAGCCATTCTAGCCCAAAACTGACCATCTTGCTCAGGTAATAGCCAATCTAGCCCAAAACTGACCATCTTGCTCAGGTAGTAGCCAATCTAGCCCAAAAGGCCATCTTGCTCAGGTAATACAATCTAGCCCAAAACTGACCATCTTGCTCAGGTAATAGCCAATCTAGCCCAAAACTGACCATCTTGCTCAGGTAATAGCCAATCTAGCCCAAAACTGACCATCTTGCTCAGGTAATAGCCAATCTAGCCCAAAACTGACCATCTTGCTCAGGTAGTAGCCAATCTAGCCCAAAACTGACCATCTTGCTCAGGTAGTAGCCAATCTAGCCCAAAACTGACAAGACTTCCGAGCCAGATGATGCAGTCAGGATTGGGGATTCACTCAGTCGTGGTAAGTCCGAGATTAGTCAATCCTCTCTATTTGATAAGAACTGCTTTAGGACGTGATTAGGTGGTAATTAGATCAGGGTAGAACCGTGACCAGAGGACGTCTGATTTGGAGACAGGGATGGTGATTGAAATGGGAAGGTAGTTAGATTTTTGTTAGGTCAAGTTAGGATAGGATAGGTTAAATTAGGTCAAGTTAAGGTAGGTTAGGTTAGGGTAAGTCAGGTTAGGTTAGGTCCTAATTGGACTGGGGCCTATCTGACCTCCAGCCCATTATAAACTATCCTAACAGAGGGAATGACGTCATTATACCAACAATAACAAGATATGTTTTGTTTCCCAACCGACCAAAATATGTTTACCATCTAACATATAAATAAGTTCTCGGTATATTAGTAAATAAACATAGATTAATATATTCAATGTAAAGACTGTAAATGAATGAAAGTGAGATAGAGAGAGACACTATTATAAAGTGAGAGAGAGAGATACTAATCATTATAAAGAAAGTAAGATAGTGACAGAGAAAGTGAGGCAAAGAGAGAGAGATACTAATCATCATAAAGAAAGTAAGATAGTGAGAGAGAAAGTGAGGCAAAGAGAGAGATACTAACCATCATAAAGAAAGTAAGATAGAGAGAAAGTGGGAGAGATACTAACCATCATAAAGAAAGTAAGATAGTGAGAGAGAAAGTGAGGCAAAGAGAGAGATACTAACCATCATAAAGAAAGTAAGATTGAGAGAGAAAGTGGGAGAGATACTAACCATCATACCCTGTAGTAAAGGTAATACCAGGTTCAGGCTCCACCGTGGGCCTCACCTGCCTGTACCTGGAGCCATGCACCTGCTGGGGAGGAACACCTCTTGTTAACCATCAACCATTGTTAACTCTTACCCCATCACTGTTAACTCACAACCCACGGGCGGATCCAGGAATATCAAATGGGGGGGTGGGGGGAGGCGGGGGGAACCTGGCGAGCACAGCGAGGGCGCTGTAAGCCTTCCCCAGAATTTTTTTTTTAAATCTGGCCAATATCAGGGGCATTTTGAGGTCATGTGCACTTGATATTAGGAGATATTCTGAGGTCAATAGTAATTACTGTTTATTATGCAAAAATGCGTGAGTGCAACACTGCATTAAAGATAAATATTGGAATTATCTGATGAAAAGGGGAGATCCGGAATCCCAGGACCCCCTCCCCCAGGACCCGCCCCTGTACAACACCAGTTACACCATTAATACACCTTTTTAACTCCCAAGAAATTTTACACCGAATATGAATCATAATGGTTGTAAATAAAGTTGTAAAATAATGGCAATAAAACTAAACACGTCTTCAATTCCTTAGGATCGTACGGATGGTGTGAATTTAACATTGTCTTGTGAGTGTGTGTGATTCTCGGTTTAACATGAGGCTGTATAACGTATTTATCAGAGACGATAAACAAAATCCTGTACTCTCTTGTTGGTGCCAGAGTCTCGGTGTTGTTGATATATCGTCTTGCTTCTGTCAGAGCTACACGATGGTTGGAAGTTGGTGTTTTGGCGGGAAAATTTTAGAAAGAAAAAAAATTGTGTTTATGGAGTTCTTTTGTTTCAACGAGTTATCAGAATTTTGACAAACTTATTTGTTTGTGTATTTAGTGAGAGAGAGAGAGAGAGAGAGAGAGGACACTTACCCTGGGCCTCTTATAAGTATTGTAATCGCCGCTGGTAGACACACGACCACCACTACCACTACTACTACCACCACCACTGCCACCACCGTCAGCTAGAGACTGGGTGATGTTCTCCAGCTTGTTCTCGATGGTGACCAGGGAGCTGAGGAGGCCACGACCAGCGAACTCCGTGATGATGGGGTGTTCCGGGGTGTCCATCTGCTTCTTTACCCAGTTCACCGTTGAGTCCACCTGCAGGAGAAACCCAGTTTACTGTTGGGAGGGTAATGAGGGAGGTGGAGAGAGGGTCATCGTTGGAGGGTAGGAAGGGGTGGAGGGGGTGTCATTGTTGGGGGTAAGGATGGGTGGAGGGGGTGTCATTGTTGGAGGGTAGTGAGGGAGGTGTTGTGGGTCACGTGCACTACTCACCTCCTCGACACCTACACTACTCACCTCCTCGACACCTACACTACTCACCTCCTCGACACCTGCACTACTCACCTCCTCGACACGCTCCGACACCTGCTCCACCTTAAATTCGAGGCGCGTCATGGCGTTGATCTTCTTATCGAGGGCCGTCAGCTTGTGGTTGAGGGCGTCGACGGCGTTGAGGCGGATCTCCCACGAGTCCTGCTTCTCGTGACACCTGCCGAAACACGTGACACACACATGACACAACACACTAGACTACCACATATGTTGAAGAAGGTTATCAAAACATACTGAACCCCTGAACCTAAACTATACTGTACTAAACTAACCCAACTCAACTCAACCCAACCCAGCTCAACCTAACGTACACTAACCAATATAAACTGTGTGTGTAAGTAAAAGTGACGCACCTGTTAAGTATATCCAGTTTACGCTCCATGGTCCTTGACTGGTCGGTCCACACAGTCATATGGTTTTGGATGTTGTCCCAGGCGGCGGCGCGGTCGGCGATGCTCCTGACGGTCGCCTCCAGGGAAGCTAACTTGGCTGAGGTGGTGGACAGTTCTCGCTCCAGCTTGTCGATGTACAGGTTGTTAAATCTCTCCAACTGACCTGAAACAACCATACATGCATTCAGTCATACATACGAGTACATACATTCATATATACACAGTAAAATAAACACCATCTATAAACAAGCATTCGTAAAACAGTTGGGATCGTTCGGTACTTACAACAACCTCAACGACATCCCCCGACACATACACACATGGACCAGTACAGGTATGGGTGTGGTGGAGTTATCAAGGTGACCTGAGGTACTCTGCAAGGGAGGTAAAGTACTCTACCTTCCTTGGTACTCAGGTTAGTACTGAATGACACCTACAACATCACTGGCAGCGGCTGAAGACTCCTAAGCTGTGAGTTGATGTAAAGATTAGTTAGTATATATGTTTATTATTGCTATATCAGAAGTTACTTGTTACTTAGCTACATGAAGTAACATGGGTGTGACTCGTTGTGTTGGTGAAGGCTACGTGAGTCACTAACATGGTTGTGACCCGTTGTGTTGAAGGTTGGGTGTTACTTGTTGTGACTGTTGAAGGCTGGCAGAGTTTGTGGGGCAGCTGTCTCCTCTCACCTCCTTATCCACGGATTACCTGAAGATTAACCACCCTAACGCTAGCCTAACCTACCCTAACTTAACGCTAACCTAACCTAACCACAGAACCCAGAAACTCGATCTAACCTAACCTAAATTCTTAAAATATTACCTAGATGACTGAAACTAATATAATACCCAGTAAAGTTGTAAAGTTTGGGCTGGCTCCTCCTCCACCATCAGGACGGGGGCGGTGCGGGGACAAGAAAGGCGACCCACGTCTATTTTACATACAACATACAACAAGCGAAGAGGGGTTCATGTGTCTGGTGATTAATGTGTGTATGTTGTGATGTTGTGACAGTGAGGCAGTGCAGTACTGTGTGGTGGTGGTCCAGATCCGTGTGTGTGTGTGGGGGGTGTACGGGTTATAGGGGTTGCCATACATACAAACATACATACATTAATGGATGCCCCTCGAAATCGAGGATGGCCGGCCCTAGGGCCACCTAGGCGTGAATTTGTTTAAGGTATAAATTCTGTAGAAACTGTCGCCAACACAACAACCACACCCTAAGTTAACGAGCTGCATGACCCTGTGTCAAGGAATAGTTCGAGAAGACCGAACAACTCGCCAACAGCACTGGCCAACCATTACCCAGGAACACGATCCGCAAATCGAATAACACTCAGGTCCCCAATTATTGCTGGGTAGACAGAGGCAAATGGGGTAAAGAAACTTGCCCATATCACCCTGCGAGGCGAGCATGTTGACCTTTACACCATAGGTCACCCACATGCATATAGTACATACATATGTCACGGGTTCGATTCCCGGGTCGGTGGAAGTTGTTTGGACTTACTTCCTAGCCCCCATTAGTCCCTGTTCACCTAGCAGTAAAGTAGGTACCTGTTGGAGGTCGAAGGTTGCGAATTCGTATTCAGGGGAAAGTTGTTGGAGCTTCCAATATCTTGATGACATAAACCACTGACTCTTCAGGCTTCTACGCCCTTGACTCTTCAGGCTTCTACGCCCTTGACTCTTCAGGCTTCTACGCCCTTAACTCATGAGACATAAAGGCAAGCATGAACTTAGCATGCTTCCCTGTTGGGCGCTGTAAACGCTTCTGCGCTTCACCTTACACAAGGATGTAGGGGGTGCCCAATAAAAAAAAAAATAAAATAAAATAAAAATAATACCTTACTAGTCGGGAATCGAACCCTGTTCACATTTAGAGGTTCAGGGTTCGATTCCCGACTAGTGAAATATTGTTTGAATATGGAAGTCCGCGTGCTATATGGACTGAGATATATACATACGTACAGTATGTACAGTCAGCCAAAGATTCCCCGGCTTGGGTCTCGAACTGGCAATTTTACCTGGCAATACTTGTTTAAGTAAGGCTGTATGTAATGGGAATTGTGATTGGTGGATCTGTTTTCGGCTGTATCACTGTCAGGATAAATATTAAACACTCCAAAGGTAGAATTATTATAATAATACAATTTTCAAGTTATTTAAAGTCATGAGAAGTTTCTAAATGTTCTTATATTTGTTTAAATAATGAAGAAAATTTGATCTGAGAATCTTGTGGCAGTCCTCGTTGTAGTTGAGTTGCCAATTCATTAATGGCCACTTACCTCACTGTATAGTCACCACCACCACCGAACACTCTCACTCTGCTCCTGTAAGAGGCTGAGTTATGCCAGTGTTGACAACATTATAAACCATGACGGCTTGTGTGCTGCTTCTCCCCCTCACCCTCCACCCACACTGCTCCTTCTCCCCCCACCCACACTGCTCCTTCTCCACCACACTGCCCTTCCCCACCACACTGCCCTTCTCCACCACACTGCCCTTCCCCACCACACTGCCCTTCCCCTCCACACTGCCCCTCCTCCCCCCTTCCCGAAACCACACTGTCTCTCCAAACTTTCCTTACGAAAATGGTCAACTTGGAACAAATCGCTCTTTTTAACCTTTGACCAAACACAATGTAGTAATTAAGATCTATCACAACATGACCTCAGATGGAGTAACTATTCACCAATATCAATCATCACTTTGCACTTGTGGTTGATAGATATTTATAGATATAGACAGTTATATAATTATTGGTCTTAGCTATGGCGTGACGTGAACTCCCTTTCCCCCGTTGCTTTCACGGGAACCTGGGGGGTAGGGGGGCGGATTTTACTTGTACACGGCATTTTGTCTTGTGTTTATATTCGATTGGTGTTCTTGTCATCCCCTTTCTTCTCATTTTCTTCCACTTTCTCCTCCTCCTCTTCTTCTCCAGCCTCCTCCTCCTCCTCCTCCTCCTCCTCCTTCTTTTCCTATTCCCTCTTCCTCCTCGACGACTCTGGCAGGATTATAACCTCTTAACACCTCTCCCATAATGTACAGTACAGGCCAAGGTGGTGACTAGGAGGGAGGCGCTGCTGAGAGGTGCTAGGAGAAAGGTGGTGCTGGGAGGGAGGCGCTGCTAGGAGGGAGGCGCTGCTGAGAAAGAAGTGCTGGGATGGAGGCGCTGCTAGGAGGAAGGTGCTGCTGAGAGGTGCTAGGAGAAAGGTGGTGCTGGGAGGGAGGCGCTGCTGAGAGGTGCTAGGAGAAAGGTGGTGCTGCTAGGGGGGAGGCGCTGCTGAGAAAGAGGTGCTGGGAGGGAGGCGCTGGTAGGAGGGAGGCGCTGCTGAGAGGTGCTAGGAGAAAGGTGGTGCTGGAGGGGAGAATCACTAGAGGTTCTCACGGTAAATTTTCCTCGTGGCTGCAGAAGTAAGAATCCATATAACGGGGTGGACTTAAGCTGCTATTTTAAGCTGAAGTATAACAGGATGGACTTTAAGCTGTAATATAACGGTGGACTTTAAGCTGCCATTTTAAGGTGTAATATAACGTGGGCTTTAAGATGCCATTTTAAGCTGTAATATAATGAGGTGGACTTAAGCTGGCATTTTAAACTAATATAACGGGGTGGACTTTAAGCTGGCATTTTAAGCTGTACTTAAAATGGCGCCAGAACTACACCCTGACTGTGTGTTTGTCTTGTAAGTGAAGACACAAGACCCTATTTAACACAGGCAAAAAATTATGTAACCAAAATAACATTAAAATTAACTCCGAGCTTTTATCTTAATTAGACAAGTTCACTTAACACAAATTACTGAACTGCTGAACGAAATTAACGTAGGGATTGTTAATGAAACTTGATCGTGGGTGTGAGGGGTAGTCCGTGTAGCCTCGAGGGCTATTATTAAGTAGTAGACTATCGTGTGGGTGTGAGGGGTAGTCTGTAGCCTCAAGGACTATTATTAAGTAGTAGACTATCGTATGGGTGTGAGGGGTAGTCTGTAGCCTCGAGGATTTTTTTTTGTAGACTATCGTGTGGGTTGTGAGGCAAGGCATGATTTCTTGAAGTGTGTGATGATGAGTCTTTAAATAGACTAAGACTTATGCTGATTCTTCCTCAACAAGAGACAAACCGAATATAACTTGACCTAATTAACTAATATAACCTTAACCTAACCCTAACCGAATCTATCCGGATCTCATAGGACCTAACGTAACCTAACCTAACCCTAACCAAATCTATCCTGATCTCATAGGACCTAACCACACACACACACACGGACACACACGCACACGCACACACACACGGACACACACACACACACACACACACACACACACACACACACACACACACACACACACACACATACACACACACACATACACACACATGCATACACACACACATACACATACATACACACATGCACACACACACACACACGGACACACACACACACATGCATACACACACACACGCATACATACACACATGCATACACACACACACACACACACACACACACACACACACATACATACACACACACACACACACACACACTGATATAATCTGGGGGCACTGTTTGATATGAATGTGTGGGTGATGTGTCGTATATCACAGAGGATGAGGAGGAGGATGAGACAGCCTGTTACACACGTGATGGCCGTGGGAGAGGAGGAGGCGTGGCACCGAGTCGTATTAGCTGGTCGTGGGGCATAGTGTCGTCTTAGCGGGTCGTGGGGCACAGTGTCGTCTCTAATAAGGTCGTGGGCACAGTGTCGTCTTGTCGCGGGGTCAGCGGGTCGTGGGGCACAGTGTCGTCTTACAGGGACACAGTGTCGTCTTCGTTGTCGTCTTAGCGGGGTCGTGGGGCACAGTGTCGTCTTAGTCGTTGTCGTCTTAGCAGGTCGTGGGACACAGTGTCGTCTTAGCGGGGTCACAGTGTCGTCTTAGCGGGTCGTGGGGCAGTGTCGTCTTAGTGGGGTCGTGGGGCTAGTGTCGTCTTAGCGGGGTCGTGGGGCACAGTGTCGTCTTAGCGGGGTCGTGGGGAGTCGTCTTAGCGGGGTCGTGGGGCACAGTGTCGTCTTAGCGGGGTCGTGGGGCACAGTAGCGGGGTCGTGGGACATAGTGTCGTCTTAGCGGGGTCGTGGGGCACAGTGTCGTCTTAGCGGGGTCGTGCACAGTGTCGTCTTAGCGGGTCGTGGGGCAGGTCGTCTTAGCGGGTCGGTTAGCGGCACAGTGTCGTCTTTAGGGGTCGTGGGGCACAGTGTCGTCTTAGCGGGGTCGTGGACATAGTGTCGTCTTAGCGGGTCGGGGCACAGTGTCGTCTTAGCGGGTCGTACAGTGTCGTCTTAGCGGGTCGGGGCACAGTGTCGTCTTAGCGTCGGCACAGTGTCGTCTTAGCGGGGTCGTGGGCACAGTGTCGTCTTAGCGGGGTCGTGGGCACAGTGTCGTCTTAGCGGGGTCAGCAGTGTCGTCTTAGCGGGTCGTGGGGCACAGTGTCGTCTTAGCGGGGTCGGCACAGTGTCGTCTTAGCGGGCCGTGGGGCACAGTGTCGTCTTAGCGGGTCGTGGGGCACAGTGTCGTCTTAGCGGGTCGTGGGGCACAGTGTCGTCTTAGCGGGGTCGTGGGGCACAGTGTCGTCTTAGCGGGGTCGTGGGCACAGTGTCGTCTTAGCGGGGTCGGACACAGTGTCGTCTTAGCGGGGTCTGGGGCACAGTGTCGTCTTAGCGGGGTCGTGGGGCACAGTGTCGTCTTAGCGGGGTCGTGGGGCGGCCACCAAACCTGCAGTCTCTGGTTATATCATCAGGGAAATTGTGGCCACAACTCCTCATAAAAGCCTCGTGTGAAGGTATTGTGGCCAGGCTTGGGGTGTAAGGTGGCCAAGCTTAGATGTAATGTTGCCAAGGTTAGATAAAATGTACAAGGCTAGATGTAATATATGGCCAAGTTGGGGTGTAGTGTGGCCAGGCTTATAATGTAATATGTCCAACCTTAGACCTCATGTGGCCAAGCTTGAAATGCAATGCGACTAATAAAACTATGACCCATAAGATTTGGGGCCCATTAGGACTGGACTAGCAATCCCAATAACTAGATTTGGTTGGGGCCCAGGAGGACTGGAGGGCCTATTTGACCACACACACGTAAGGTTCAGTTGTTTCTATAAAGGTTCGTTCTGCTTCTATTTCTTTGGGCTAAAACTCTTAAATAGATCAAGAGAGAGAGAGAGAGAGAGAGAGAGAGAGAGAGAGAGAGAGTGTGTGTGTGTGTTGAACTGTATACCTGCATTGTCTGTTATACAACCTGAATCAATGTAAAGTTCTATGGTAATTTGACAGAATATCTATGTATTTGTCTGTCTGTCTGTATATTTATCTATTTTTCTGTCTGTTTCTCTGTCTGTCTGTCCATCATTCGAGCCATTTTACACATTCTTTCCTGTTTTTGACGCTGGTATCTGGTCCATGTGAGGGTTACTGTCTCCCTGTGTGCTTGGGTCGTGTTGTACGTTGACCTCACAACACACTCCTGCCTCCCTCCCTCCCCCCTCCCTCATCTTCCTCTATCCTCTTCCCCCTCTTCTCCATCTTCCTCTATCCCTCCATCCCTCCCTCTTCTCCTCCATCTCCCTCTATCCCTCCATCCCTTTCCTCATGCTTCCCTGTCCCTTCCTTCCTCCCTCCCTCCCTCCTTGTACATTCCTTTCTCCTTCACCGCCCTCCCTCCCTCCCTCCCTCCCCTTCTTTCCTCCTCTCTTCTTCCCTACCAACCTCCATTCCACCATAACCTCCTTCCCTTCACTCCTTCCTTCTACCCTTCCATCATACTTACTTGTCCCTCACTCTCCCACATCCATCCTACCTCCTCCCTTCCCCTCCCCATCCTCTTAATACGTGTTAGTTGACATGGTTAACCGAAGTAGTAATTAGATGAGGTTTTAATGGCTCACGGACTATGCTTGTACTATGAGCTATTTATGTCTGTGACGCTTTTATGTCTCATTGGCACTGCTAGTTGAGAGAGAGAGAGAGAGAGAGAGAGAGAGAGAGAGAGAGAGAGAGAGAGTTTGCACCTAATTCCCAGACTATGAATGTTAATAAAGAAACACTATCACACCACACCTCTCCCACCTCAACCCCACCACCCCACCCCACCCCACCCCCCACCCCACCTCACCCCACCTCACCCCCAACCCAACCATTACCCTAAACGTTTTTATACAGTATTATGTACCTGTATACCTGCGGAACTAATTAACTACCTTGCAGTATCACGCTATTAACTTGTCTGTCTTTAATCCTACTATAGAGGCTTAGCTGTCTCACACAATCTGGGAAAGGCATCTTCTTGTCACATCATAAGACGCTATCATGTTTATATATCATGGTTTTTGTCCAGTTTTTTTTTATGGAGGGGGGGGTGGCAGGCTGGCTGAGGAGAGGGAAGGGGGTGGCTGGCTGTGGAAAGGGAAGGGGTGGCAGGCTGAAGAGAGTGAAAGGGGTGGCAGGCTGAGAAGTGGGGCTGGCTCGCTCGCTAGTTTGGGTGACTCTTGGTCTGCATTAAAGGGGGGTGTGAAGTTTGTATTATTGCTGTATTATTTAAGTAGATGTTACATGAAAATACCTGTACTCCTTTTATGTATTATATTTCGGATGAATATTACAGTAGAGAAAATGAAAATAAAACTTATATTTGCAGGTAATATAATTGTTTATCTCTGTGGAGGTCATCAGTAGGTGGAAGCACTTAAGAGGGGAGGGAAAGGGTTTGGAGTGGAGGGGTGAGGTGGGAGGTACGGGAATGGGTGTGGAGGGGAGGGAGGATGGAAGGAGGGGAGGGTTGGGGAGGTTAGGGCAGACAGAGAATTCCCCACCACATGACACCTGCTAGCATTTCCTCCCTCACACAAAGGTTGGTTATGTGGGTGTGGCCAAGCTCCTCCTCCACTCACCTTCACTAGTAAAAGATGAAGTTTTTCTTGTTTATCTTTCGTAAATTTGTTTATCGCGATTTTTTTCTCACGTGGGGGAGAGTGTCTGGGGAAAGGGGAATATCTGGTGGGGTTATGAGAGGTAGTAGGAGGTACATGAGGTGGGGTAGGGGGTTAGGAGGAAACTTTGTGGGGTGAGAGGTAGGGGTAGGAGGTGAGAGAGGTAGGGGTAGGAGGTGAGAGAGGTAGGGGTGAAAGATAGGGATAAGGGGGTGAGGAGGAAACTTTTGGGCAGTGAACGAGAATATAAGACTGACTCCACAAGCTGTCTAAACACGTAAAGATCTTCTTGTTCTGGCGCCTCATCTACTGTGTAAACAAGGCAGATTTTCTCAAGAATAAAGAGAGTGAGAGAGAGAGGGGATGAGAGAAGGAAAGAAAGAAATGAGAGATAGTGGCAGAAAGAAAGAAAGAAAGATGAGTGGGAGAGAGAGAGACACAGAGAAAAGAGAGAGTGATAAAGGAAGAACAAGAAAGAGAGGAGTTAACAGAGTATATGAGCGAGTTACTTTTCCCAGTCGTTTAATATGTCGACTGTAGATACCCATAATGTCTCTGAACTAAGTAAAGCAGTGAAACCTCCATATAACGGACTCTGGTATAACGGACTTCTATATAACGAAATTCGATATAACAGACTTTGCTATAACTACAACCGCTACATCATTTATTACAAAAACAACAACAACAACGACACTTATTACAACAACAACAACAACTATGACACTTATTACAACAACAACAACAACTACGACACTTATTACAACAACAACTACACAATAACACAGGCTTTACTCTTAAAAGGGAACATTCAGTAAGTTAACTCTTCCTCACTCAAGTCAGGTGGGGTGGAGAAGTGAATCCAGCCCTCCCCCTAGTGTGTCTGAGTGTATGTCGTAATTATTCACTTGTTCACCGCCACACACACGACTGTCTTCATTCACCACACACAGAGGGAATATTTACTTACACTGGGATGGATTTAAGCGGATTTCCGTAGCTCTTCTCTCTCTCTCTCTCTCTACACCGCTCACACTCAGTCACTCCTTGATACACAGTAAGTACCTTGCAATCTATTTTAGTGACCCTGCGTGACCCCGTGTGATCATCTGTGACCCCGTGTGACCCTACTTGACCCCGTGGATCATCTTAGGGATTTTCTCGGATAATCTCGTGTTTTTCTCCTATGTTAACACTGGACCCGTAAGGGACAGCCCTCACTGGACCCCGAGAGAGATAAGTGTGGTCATGATTAAGGGAACTATGAATTAAGTATCCAATCGGTGTCAACTACGTAACTCTATTAAAAATTAAGTTGTTTTATAAAAGTTTACCAGAATATAACACTGATAGGGTTATATATCAGTGTCCTTGAGAGGTGCCGAGACCCGGGTGTATAGAGTGGGTTTTTTCCCAGTGTCCGCCTAATGTCCGGTTCAAACATTCGCTTCAAGGGTCCATATCACAGGTTATTGGTTGACTTAATACGGTTTTTGGGACGCTCACACACACACACACACATACACACACAACATAC